>NC_048573.1:14001263-14301263 GCF_013265735.2 Oncorhynchus mykiss
CGACTGTTCCCATGCTAACAGCTTCCCCATGATGCAGTCCTTAAATAGACATAGTGATGAAAACACGGAGAAGACTATTCATGTCATGACCATTTAGTCCTGATGTTAGCATGCAGCTTCAGCTTCATACCAATTCATGAGCAATAGGCAACACACAGATAGAAAGCAAAATCCCAATTCGTAAACCTAAAGGAATATTGTATATTTGCTGAACATGCTATCCAAAGAGGAGGATGCATTAAAATCAATGTGATAGACTAGTTTACTGTTAGGGAGGAGCAAATATTTGCAAAGGCTAAACAGTGGCCTATAAACAAGCCTACTATGTTCAAGTTGAAAAGTCATGATTATACTGAAAAGATATAGGCTTAGGGCAATAACAAGAATATAGTCTATAATCTAAAGGACTATGCATACATTTGTATGTTGTGATAATAGGCTAAATGCTATATAACTTGCTTTATTATTTCGTAAAACTGCATTATTACCATCAGAAGTTGTTTCAGGTAGCCAGGAAGCACGCCAGGCAGCACGCCAGGCAGGAAACTCGTTCAGCCTGTTGCTGCATACCTAGGCTACAGTCCACAGAAGGGGCTTACCATATTGACTGTTTATCCACCGCTATAGAGACTTTCTCCACGCTAGGATAGTTCCCCGTTTTCAATTGCCCGTTAAATGCGTAGAAGTCCCTTAACATGCTGATGTTTGTTTCACAACAAGCGATAGAGAACTATTATGATTGTCGTCGGACGATCCCCCTCCCTGTCGATCCCCCTCCCTCTGCACCTCGACCGCTATTTCCCTGGTCCTGCTCTGCAAGGCCCCCGCACCTCTCTGGTGCAGTCCCCCGCAGCCCCACACCTCTCTGGTGCAGTCCCCCACACCTCTCTGGTGCAGTCCCCTGCACCCCCGCACCTCTCTGGTGCAGTCCCCCGCACCCCCGTTAAAGCCAACAAATAGTTGTTTTCCCCTTCCAGTCTCCAAATGTTAGTCACACACCCCTACCTCTCTCCCTCCACATTCTCCTGCCTCACACAAGAGAGCTACAGACTTTCAACCGCTGGCGCTCCACTCAAACACATTTTATTTCCATCCAATTTTATACCATGATTAGCGCATTTGATATATGCCCGTTAACTCAACCTACATTTTCTTGGTTTATAGGCATACAGTCTAGGCATTTCACGCACACTTTAAAACGTTGCTATCTTAAATCATTTTCCTGTAAATGGCAATGGATCCAAACTTTAACCTCTAAAATTGATCATTTAGCTACTTGATTTTGAATTATTGGAGCCCTGCAGGTATCCCCCCAAAATAACATATTTGCTAAAATATTGAACATTACTGCTTTAGCTCATAGAAACGCATTGAATAACACAGTCATAAATGTCAAAACAGACAGTCAAAAAATGAAGGGCTAAGATTTTGAAGTGTCTGCCCTATATCTATAAGAAAGCTCAGGAATTACTATTATTCTTTTTTGACAAATAATTAACCCACAAAACTACTTCCATCCGGGTTATATTCAGATAGAGACATTTTTGTTCCTGAGATTCTCCCCTTTCCAAAGTGGGGTCTTAGTTTGTAGCCCAAACGGTTCGGATGCTACAGACAGAAGCACATGGGCCTTACAGACTTCAAACAGTGCTGAGGCTTGTTGGGGTTGCCGAGCAAAAGGGAGAACACTATCTTCGCTAGAGACTCATCTTTCAATATTAGTTTTGCATGCCAAACCGTTCGGATGTTACAGACTTTGAAGTGAGAAGACTGATTTTTGAGATGTCTCCTGGTCTGACAAACAGACAACAACTCTGTGGCTATACCACCTTCCACTGCAGATACAGAAGGCTGGCATAGGCGGATGCGGTGGATTAAGAAGTAGCAAGATTTAACAGACAGATTTGGATGGGGATTTTTTAAATTATGTTACACTGGTGCATCAATCGACTCCTGGCAGCGATTTGTGAACTTTTACTGTTGAAAACGAGATTACCCACATTATAGCAGGGTTCCCCATGGTGGCCCGCGGGTGGGTTTTTTGGCCCCCAAGTTCTCTGAGTAATTGTTGGACATAAAAGATGGTAAAAAAAAATGTAAGCAAGGATTGAAATGATTATGTTTTAGTCAAACATGATTACTGTTTGGGCTTCTTGTGGTCAATTTGCAGTCTACAAATGATTAGTAAATATGTTCCGGCCCCCGACCATCCTCTCAACAACAAAAAAATCAGTCACGGCTGAATCTAGTTGATGATCCCAACACTAAAAGGTAAAATGTTATTTTTTTAGACACGACTGCAAACTTCAAGGACATACACGTCTATAGTTTCTTCTTTCACAGAGAATCATGTTGTCCTTACAGCCCTACCGCTTATTCCTTATTCAACATTCTGTTCATATATATATATATATATATATATATAAATGAGTGGATTAAATGAGTGGATTCTGCTATTTCAGCCACACCAGTTGCTGACAGGTGTATATAATCGAGCACACAGCCATTAAATCTCCAGACAAACATTGGCAGTAGAATGGCCTTACTGAAGAGCTCAGTGAATTTCATAGAATGCCACCTTTCCAACAAGTCAGTTTCTTTCCTTTCTAACCGTCTAGAGCTGCCCTGGTCAACTGTAAGTGCTGTTATTGTGAAGTGGAAACGTCTTGGAGCGACAACGGCTCAGCCGCGAAGTGGTAGGCCACACCAACTCACAGAACAGGACAACAGAATGGTGAAGCAAGTAAAAATATTCTGTCCTCGGTTACAACACTCACTACTGAGTTCCAAACTGCCTCTGGAAGCAACATAAGCACAAGAGCTGCTAGTTGGGAGCTTCATGAAATGGGTTTCCATGGCCGAGTAGCTGCACACAAGCCTAAGATCACAATGCACAATGTCAAGCGCCGGCTGGAGTGGCTTAAAGCTCGCTGCCATTGGACTCTGGAGAAGTAGATGAATCAGTCCGACTGACGAATCTGGGTTTGGCGGATGCCAGGAGAACGCTTCCTACCTGAATGCATAGCGCCAACTGTAAAGTTTGGTGGTGGAATAATATTGTTTTGGGGCTGTTTTTCATGGTGTGGGCTAGGCCCCTTTGTTCCAGTGAATGGATATCTTAATGTTACAGCGTACAATGACATTCTAGACAATTCTCTGCTTCTAACTTTGTGGCAACAGATTGGGCATGTTCCATCATGACGATGCCCCGGTGCACAAAGAGAGATCCATACAGAAATGGTTTGTCGAGATCAGTGTGGAACAACTTGACTGGCCTACAAAGAGGCCTTTGGGATGAATTGTGAAGCTGACTGCGGGCCTAATCGCCCAACATCAGTGCCCGACCTCACTAATGCTTTTGTGGCTGAATGGAAGTCCCCGCAGCCATGTTCCAACATGGTGGAAAGCCTTCCCAGAAGAGTGGAGGCTGTTGTAGCAACAATGGAGAGAACAACTCCATTTTAATGCCCATGATTTTGGAATTAGACGTTCGACGTGCAGGTGTCCACATACTTGGTCATGTTCTGAATCTACAATTGATTTAATACAAAAAATAAATTGGTTTAAAAACAAGTATTATCTGAATAAAATGTAATACTCTGCAGTCCACATTGTCACACCTATAGGCCTACCTCTTCCTAAACCATAAAGAAAAAACATTTTATTTTTTTATTTTTAAAGATAATATTTCATAGCAAGTTTATAATATACAAAATTCTGAATGAATGGGAATATAATTGCAACAATGTTATGTAGGTCTACTGATTTGCCCCATTTCTCACCCACAGCCACCTTTTCCAATGTAACAGTGACCTCCTGTGGCCAGCAATAATCAGGACATCATGTACATTTCTCGCCCACAGCCACCTTTTCCAATGTAACAGCGACCTCCTGTGGCCAGCAATAATCAGGACATCATGTACATTTCTCACCCACAGCCACCTTTTCCAATGTAACAGCGACCTCCTGTGTTCGCCATCAGGACATGATGTACAGCACACACACTTGTTCTAGGGGACAGATTATGTTCCACAGATCGATTAAAACCAGATCAATTAAATTGTATTTCAGAGACATTATGAAAAAGAAACAAACATGACAAAAGTTGTTTTCTATATAGTTTTCAGTAGCTATTCACCGGCAAAATAATACACATTTCAACATAGTAAAACATATGAGCAATACAGTCAATATAATCATGAAAAGCAATTGAAAGTGTACACGTATCATTATAGTTTCGAGACAAACTGACGTGTAAATCAGGTAGCAGCTCACACAAGGTTTATTTCTGGGTTCCCAGACAAGACCATAAACTCTGAATGATGCCAGTAAACGCGTAGGATTGAGGTCACCTTGAATTCACTTTAGATATGTAAATTGTAAACATGTTTCAGTTTCCTGGTAAACATAATTTTATCTCACAGGACTATATCATAAAATACCCTTATGTCTACTTTTGCAGATTTTCCTTACAAATCATGACTAATGTTTAACCTTGACGCTATCATAAAATGACTGCACACATTGAACTAAAGAGGACTGCACAAGTTGAATGTTCACACAACCTCCAGTACACTACAAGCTGAAGTATAGGCTATCCAGTTGAAGAATGGGGGGACTGACTCTGACCCTGCTGCTGCTGTGTCTGTCTGGGACTCTCAGTGAAGATGCTGGAGAAGACAACCTCAATGACATCATGGTACAGATTCATCCTGAACAGGGACAGGACATAGAGAATGAATACAAGACTCATAACCAACACTCTGAACAGGGACAGGACATAGAAAGTGAAGTTATTTTCAAACAGAATCAAGCACCATCCCTAGCAGAGACAAACGGTAGCTGCCAGCCAGACATGTGTAACCTTCTTAGGCATCTGGGAGCCATGGAGGCCAGACTGACCACTGCAGAGAACCAGGTGGAAGAATGGAGTAACATGGAGGCTATTGTTGCTCTTCTACAGAGAGAAACTGAATGTAATCTAAATCTAATAACTTACTTTTTTTGTTAATATATTAAAATCTTCAGAATACCAAAAAACATATTAACAACTAAGATTATGAATTAGGCTGTTTGACAAGTTTTAATGCCCAAGCAACCTGCCTACATGTTGTTTGAAGTACAATAGGTCAACACAGCTACCAGTAGTAGGTCAAAACTGTCTGTTGGGAAACCTTGGTAGAGCATGGGTGAAGTTATTGACCTTGTGGTGCTCATGTGAATTGTCTTTATTTTTGTCTTCAGACCTGCCTAACTTAAGACAGTTTTTGTGTTTAATAGTTCAAGCAGCCCAGCTCAGAGTCATGGAGACCAAGCTGGGCACCAGTGAGAGCATGATGAAGAGCATGAAGAGAGAGAATGAAGGTGATTTACATTTGTATTCTGTCTGGATTGGTAAAGTAACTATGGTGTGAAGTGACATCATCGCTAAGGTCAACAAGGAATAGATTATCTGTTTTTGGTCTTACTATTAGTTTAAATTCCTGTTTTCCAGTACAGGAGAGGAAGCTTCAAGTATTGTCATTTAGAGTCGACGCCACTGAGTTCAGAGTGGAGCAACAGCAAATCCTGCTAGATGAACTGAGGAGACAGAGTGAAGGTAGATAATGCTAAATAGACAATAATTACAATGTGGTTAACAAATTGATTTAGCCGAAACTACTGGAAAACAGTGTGTGAAATTGTATACATGCCCTGTTCTTTGTTGTGAAGTTGTAATGTACTATTTCTCATAGACGGAACAAAGATTGCTTTTACGGCAGCACTAGGAGGAGATGGCCATATACCCCCCTCTGAGAGAGAGACCAACTTGGCATTCAGCAACGTTTTCACAAACGTTGGCGATGCCTACAACCCTGGATCAGGTAAAGAGTTGGAAGACACGATGGAAGAACTATGAGAGTGGATTTGTCCCAATAATCTCTCCTTCCTCCTGAAGTGTCCACTCGTTCACAAGTCCCCACAAAGTTAAAAGGGTGAATGACCAATCTAAAAGGCTCACCTCAGTTGCAAAGTAGTAGTTTTTATTGCACATATTCATGCACAGTACAATGTATGTTTCTTGTTTTAGTTGCTTCTGATCTAATCTCTCCTCTGATAAGGGTGTCTCCCTGCTACTTCTCTACAGGTGTCTTCACTGTATTTACAAGATTATAGTATTATAGTATATATCTCTTCCTGCTACTTCTCTACAGGTGTCTTCAATGTATTTACAAGATTATAGTATATATATATATATTCCTGCTACTTCTCTACAGGTGTCTTCAATGTATAACAATATTATAGTATTATAATATATATCTCTTCCTGCTACTTCTCTACAGGTGTCTTCAATGTATTTACAAGATTATAGTATTATAGTATATATCTCTTCCTGCTACTTCTCTACAGGTGTCTTCAATGTATTTACAAGATTATAGTATTATAGTATACATCTCTTCCTGCTACTTCTCTACAGGTGTCTTCACTGTATTTACAAGATTATAGTATTATAGTATATATCTCTTCCTGCTACTTCTCTACAGGTGTCTTCAATGTATTTACAAGATTATAGTATTATAGTATAAATCTCTTCCTGCTACTTCTCTACAGGTGTCTTCAATGTATTTACAAGATTATAGTATTATAGTATATATCTCTTCCTGCTACTTCTCTACAGGTGTCTTCAATGTATTTACAAGATTATAGTATTATAGTATAAATCTCTTCCTGCTACTTCTCTACAGGTGTCTTCAATGTATTTCTAAGATTATATGATTATAGTATTATGATATATATATATATATATATATATATCACCATGCTACTCCTCTAGAGGTGTCTTCAATGTATTTATAGTATTATAGTACTGATCTCTCCCTGCTACTCCTCTTCAGGTGTCTTCAATGCGCCAGTGAAAGGAGTCTACTACTTCAGCTTTTCATCATTTGCCAATAGCCAGCATAACGTCTGTGTAAGTCTGTTTAAGAATAATGTACGCATGTTGTCTGCGTGTGATCATCATTCAGAGCATGATAGCTCTGATAGCTCTGGTAATGGAGGGACACTACATCTAGAACAGGGAGACCATGTCTACATGACTCTTCATGCTCATTCACACATATTTGCAGACTTCCAAAACCGCAGCACATTCAGGGGCTTCCTGCTTTTCAGAACATAAGGATAAATCCCATGAAAACAAAAATGGAATGTGTTTCTAATGGCACACTATTCCATATATAGTGCACTACTTTTGACCAGGACCCATATATCGCTGGGAAAAAGTAGTGCTCTATATTGGGATTAGGGTGCCATTTGGGATTTAGCCATTTGGGATTTAGCCATACTGTATGTCAGCACATTTCCATGGGTAAAATACAATGTTCAAATTAGTAGAACTAAAAATAAATGACACATTTTGTCTGAAAATAACTATTCTGCAATAAGAGTTTGTTTGTGAAAGTAGTGAGATGTAAAAGACTCTGCCCAAACGCTTTCTGAGAAATGCTCTGTAATGTTTTAAAGGGACTGATTAACGGAAAATGAACACATTTGAGAGATTGTCAAATGATTCCAGAGTTAGCATATGAATGTTGTGTGACATAAAATATGGATTTTAACTCGAAATATGACGGAATAAATCTGAGATATTGTCAAATCCAATGTGTTTGTATGTCATACTGTACACTTCCTACGATGCAGGACTTTTGACTCATCTTACAAACTAACATAGGCCTTAAAAATGTATAGATTAAGATTACAATTAGATTCCCACTGGGCACCGGTTGAATCAACACGGTTTCCACTTCATTTCAATGAAATGACGTTGAACCAAAGTTGGATTGACGTCCGTGTCCAGTGAATTGCTCCCTTGTCTTGATTTATTGGCATCTGTTCATGTTTTCCAGAAAAGAATAATTCTGCACCATCTGGGTCATTTCCTCTATGATCTACAGAGAGTAATGTGTAGACCATGGTGACTGCTGGGTTCCTAGAAGTGTGTCAAGGCCATAATAATATTATATTTTATTTCAGAGAGCAAAGATCCTTTGTTTTTAGGTCACTTTGTAGCGTTTCCTTGTAATGGTTGTTAAACTGATTGTTGGGAAGATTATGCCCCTGACATAAAAGAGCTAGGTATCAAGTCCCTACCATAAAGTTGTAAAAATTATACATTGGCACAGAGAACAATATGCTGTGTGTACTGTAAAAGCAACTATTGATCTGTGTACTGATTAGGTATCAAGTCTACTATAAAGTAGAAGACTATAAAACCGGTGTTCACTGTAAATATTCATAAACAGAGCTCAGTCTCTTTACTGTAACAGCAACTATTGATCTGTGTACTCATCCTGCTTCATACAGAGAACTACCACAAAGGTAAGTAAGATGTGTATATATGATTGGACAATGCTTCTGCTATATTTATTACAGAGGGATGTTTCAGCTGTGGCAGACAGACGTTAAACAAGCCTTCTGCAGTTGCTACATCAATTTTTGGACTTATACATCTTTCATTTTTACATGTAACCTTTATTGAACTAGGCAAGTCAGTTAAGAACAAATTCTTATTTACAATGATTGGCCTACCCCGGATGATGCTGGGCCAATTGTGCGCTGCCCTATGGGACTCCCAATCACGGTGACTGGGTTATCCTCTGACACCGCCTATTATATAGGTCCTGGATGTCCGGAAGCTTGCCCCCAGTAGCGTCTTACGGTCAAATGCCGAGCAGTTGCCATACCAGACAGTGATGCAACCGGTCAGGATGTCTGTGGTGACACCTCTAGCACTGAGATGCAGTGCCTAAGACCACTGGGCCACTCAGGAGACCTAAATGAATGAATTAATGATTATTAAATTAATGATATGTACCCATTAATTCTTGGAGAATAGAACTGATAAATGCATTATGAGCGTAGTTCAACTGTCGTACCCCCTCAGAACTCAAAATATTGTTTAACTCCAATGTTTGTAAACAAAGTAAATGTAAACAAACACTGTAGAGCCTCAAAATATGGTTAAAACTATATTTTGATATCATGGATGGTCAGTCCATGCATCAAAAGCTCTGTCTATGAATTTGAGCCTGGTAGTTTCTGTCCGGCCACTTTACCATAAAGGCTTGATTGGTGGAGTCCATTTTAGAATAAGGCTGTAACATAACAAAATGTGTAAACAGTCAGGTGGTCTGAATACTTTCCAAATGCACTGTATATATCACGGTGTCAAGGCATATGAACAAACAGAGTAAACAATGCAATTATCCCAGCACATAGGTTGTAATATGGCTTTTTTGGGGGGGAGGCTTGGCTTCCCCAGTGATTTTACCCACGCACCGCTACTGATTGTATAATTTCAAATCCAAAATGCTTGAGTACAGAGCAAAAACAACAACAAACATTGTCACTGTCCCAATACCTTTGGACCTCACTGTATGGTTTCCTGAATTAGAGCAGATGGTGGTAACAAATAGCATAGTCCTACCGTCTGTATTTTGTTCTTTTAAAAGCACACATTTTGCCTAGTGGCACCGTGGCACGCACGCGGTTAAGTTCTGGCCACATTAGAAGAAAAAAAAGTGACCACACTCAGCTAATCATCCAAAAACAGGGGTGTCGAACATATAGCCCACGGGCCGGATCCGGGGGTGGTTTGAGTCTACCTCGGTTACCTCATACCCCTGCACATCAACTCTGTGCTGGTACCCTGTGTATACAGCCGAGTTATCTTCACTCATTATTATGACTTGTTATTACTTTTCTATTATTTCTCCATTTTCTTTCTCTCTGCATTGTTGGGATGGGCCGTAAGTCCAACAATCTCTCCCTCAACGTGAGCAAGACAAAGAAGCTGATCGTGGACTATAGGAAAAGGTGGGCCGAACAGGCCAACATTAACATCGACGGGGCTGAAGTGTTGCGGGTCAAGAGTTTGGGCCAAACACACTAAAACAGTTGTGAAGAGGGCACGACAACACCTTTTCCCCCTCAGGAGACAGAAAATATTTAGCATGGGTCCCCAGATCCTCAAAAAGTTCTACAGCTGCACCATTGTGAGCATCCTGACCGGTTGCATGAAATGGTCACTGGACAGCTGCTGCTCGCTGTTTATAATCTATGCATAGTCACTTTACAAACTACCTCGACTAACCTGTACCCCTGCATATTGACTCGGTACCGATACCCCCTGCAAATAACCTTGTTATTGTTATCTAATTTTATTGTGTTACTTTTTTTATAGAATTTTTTACTTTAGTTTATTTAGTAAATATTTTCTTAACTCTATTTCTTGAACTGCGTTGTTGGTTAAGGTCTTGTAATTTAGCGTTTCACGGTAAGGTCTACACCTGTTGTATTCGGCACACATGACAAATAAAATTGGATTCGAAGTACGCATTTTACTGTTAGTCTACTCCTGTTGTTTATGAAGCTTCTGACAAATACAATTTGAAAAAACAAACTCAATATACTTAACATAATAAAATGATTCAAACCAAATCAAAACTGTGTAGAAATGTTGATAGACCTGTATTCATACAGTTTCTTGACTGTCCAGCTCGCTAATAATCATTAGACAGTTAGGGTTCATCGAAAATAAACCCTAAACTATGGTTAGAGGACAATTTTTTTGCAGATTTGGAATGAAAGGAAATAACCCATTTTCAGTGCAGCCGTCTGGACCTCGTTGAAGACCGAACGTATCCCCCGGGGCAAAATGACTCCGGACACCCCTGTCCTAAAATGTGTTTTTGGTCTAAGAGTAACGTTATACTTAAGCAATAAGGCCAGAGGAGGTGTGGTATATGACCAAAATACCACGGCTGTCAGCCAATCAGCATTCAGGGCTCAAACCACCCAGTTTATACTATATGATTTTGTATTAGGTTCTGTTATGTAGAATACTAATAAAACATGTGACTTTAGTGAGCAAGCTTCACTGTGAGAAGTGACGAAGCTTCTGTTTCATGCAGTCAGTTCTTCTACTGTCGGGAGAAAAGGTCATGCATATTAATATAGGCTATGTTAATAGCACGTAAATAAAGGTTGCTTCTCTGCCACACCCACAACGCGAGCACAATCATGGCCTCCGATTAGCAGGTTGACACGTTGGAACAGACTCAGGGTCTGTTTCTGTGGCATCAGAAACGCTAAAAGGCTCATGGTTAGTGTAGTTTTTTGTGCTCTCTGAAACCAACTAACGGCAAAAACAGTGGTTGAAACATTCATAAACGATGGGCACTGGATCAACATGCGAATTGCTTTGCAATCTCAGGAGAAAATAGAACGTCTACGTTGCACAATAATAACATCACTATCGCTAACATATCTCATGTTTTTTTTAATGATGATTCCTTTAGTAAAACGGAGTTATGAAATCTGAAGACACATTAAGTTAACTGAAACACATTCAACCAATCATATTTACTTTTCTAACATGAACTTCTGTGCTGCACAGGTGTGTGAATCGTCTGACTTTGTCTTTTTAGTGTTTCCTTAACACAGAAGAGGACGCTGTTGTGCCTAAATTCGACCCAAAACCAACAAAGAAGTCTGCAGTGTTGAGAGCGGTTGTAGGGAACCAATCAATATGTCAATAAAAGCTCTAAACCATGCCAGCCCACACTTCATTTCTATCCAGTACGAGACTGAACTGTGTGTTATATGGATCCAAGCTGCTAGGTTTTTTTTATCTACAGAAATTGTGCCCACTGGGGGAGCAAATCAACTTGGTTGAATCAACTTTCATTTTAACCCCAAAGAATCTGTGATGATGTTGAATCAATATGGAAAACTGATTACTACCTACTGTTCACCTAATGCCTTTTTGTGCACTGTTGGGTAGAGCCTGAAAGTAAGCATTTCACTGTTCACCTAATGCCTTTTTTGCACTGTTGGGTAGAGCCTGAAAGTTAGCATTTCACTGTTCACCTGTTGTATTCAGCGCACGTGACAAATAAACTTTGATTTGATTTGATTTGGAAAAGTGATTGGATTTGCAAAAAGGCATCAATGTAAGGCAGGGGACTCCAACCTTTCCAGCTCGAGAGCTACTTTAAAAAAAATGTGTCTTAAGCTACTCATTTTATTCTAGCTTTCAAATAGGAACATCCTTCTCTTCTTCTCTCCTGTGAAACTCTTCCCCAAGTCCTTAATGTACAAGATAAAGTATTTTCTGTCAATATACCTGGTAAAATAATGGTTAATAAACCATGCTAAGACGGGCCGCCCAAATTCTGTTTTAGATTTTTCCAAATTATGTTTTCAAAATGTATATATTTTTCCTGGTATTAGATTTTCTTTGTTTTTCACTATCAAAATTACAATTGTTAATAGAGAAAAAAAATATTGAATGTTGTGAGTTCTTGTCAATGCTTGAATCACATCAGAAGTAAAACATTTAGGTGTGGTCCTTTAGACACCAAGGGGTGCACATTTTGGTTTTTGCTATGCAGCTGATTCAGCTGATTCAAATGATCAAAGATGGATGACTAGTTGATTATTTGAATCAGCTGTGTAGTGCTAGGGCAAAAAAACAAAATATACAACCGTTTGGGTTACGAGGACAGAGTTTGAGAAACGCTGAGCTAAAATATCTACATTTGTTAGTTTTCTTCCAGACCTAAAATGTTTGACAAAATAAATGGTCACTCTCCAAAAGGGTCATGGCTAGAAGGGATCCAGCTTTTGTCAAATTTATGTCAAAGGCTATTATCTGTCCACTAATACTGAACTAGTATAGGCCCAGTGCACTACTTGTGTGAGAAAAATAAGTGTCAGATGTTTTGTATTTTTTATCAATAAATAAAACAATAATCCGTTTTTGTGGGGGTGCAGGCAAGAAGGAGAGGCTATAAGGACCTTCCTGACCTGCAAAACGTAACCCTGAAACGTAACCCTAACCGTAACATCATTTTATCCAATTCTGAAATTAAATATTGTTTTGTACCAGGAGTGTCCCAATGGCCTTTTTGCAGGCAAGAGGTTGGGTTGATGTTACCTCCACCATGCAATCCCAATGACTCTGAGCCTGTTCTCCTCAGAGACCACTAGATGGCGATGCCCCGGTTGTTTCTCAGCATTCTGCTGACCTCACAATTGACTGTGTTCCTGCCAAGTGAAGCCCAAAAGCAAACCCCTCCCCCTCACACTTCCAGCCCGAGCTGCCCAGTTCATCCCGGTGTCCCTGGCATACCTGGTCATAACGGACTGCCTGGGAGAGATGGGAGGGATGGGCATGACGGAGTCACAGGACCCAAGGGAGAGAAAGGACACCCTGGTAGGGGATGTGTTAACTAGCATCAAGGCATGGCACAGTTCCCAATTTTTAAAAAAATAACATTTTTGAGGAATGATCTGTACTAGATTAAATGTATGTTGTTTTATGTTATTCTAGGAGGAATAGGGGTACAGGGACCCCCTGGTGATGTGGGGCCAGCTGGACCTAAAGGGGAGATAGGGGAGCCAGGAGGTAATGAACAGCCCTTGAACTGTTGGGATAGTACTTGTTGAGGTGCAATCCAGAACATAGACAGTGATAGAGAAATGTGTCATGTTCTTTCAGATGCAGGAGGCAACAGTGTGATCAGCCATTTACTCGCTGAGATCCAACAGCTCAAAGCCAGACAGGCTAATCTTGAGAAAGGTAAGACTTTCTCTTTTGAATTTTTTTTTTTTTTATTATAAATTGTAAATGTGTTTCAAAAGATATAAACACTGAGTGTACCAGACATTAGGAACACCTTCCTAATATTGAGTTGCACCCCTTTTGCCCTCAGAACAGCCTCAATTCATCGGGGCATGGACTCCACAAGGTGTCGAAAGCATTCCACAGGGATGCTGGCCCATGTTGACTCCAATGCTTCTCACAGTTGTGTGAAGTTGACTGGATGTCCTTTGGGTGGTGGACCATTCTTGATACAGACAGGAAACTATTGAGTGTGAAAAACCCAGCAGCATTGCAGTTATTGACACACTCAAACCAGTGTGCCTGGCACCTACTACCACACTCTGTTCAAAGGCACTTAAATTGTTTGTCTTGACTATTCACCTTCTGAATGGCACACATACACAATCCATGTCTCAAATGATTCTTTAACCTGTTATTCTTTAACCTGTCACCTCCCATTCATGCATTTGATCATAGCTTTCACCTGGATTCACCTGGTCAGTGTCATGGAAAGAGCAGGGTTCCTAATGTTTTGTACACTCAGTGTGTTTCACATTTACATCCACATTCAACAAGGAAATCGGTCGGGATGACTCACAGAAAGAATGACATGATTTATTTCAAGCTGCAAGCTTCAGGGTCTTCCAGAAGGCAGGGGACAAATATTTAGTGTCCAATGGAGTGCTGGGGAGTTTCGATGAAGGTTTGAAGTTCTGCAACAACTTTGGTGCGACGCTGGTCATGCCAAGGAATGATGTGGAGAACCAAGCTCTTTCCAAGTTCATTGTTGGTGCTTCTTATGGTTTCCTGGGAGCAACAGACAGGAAAACAGAGGGTGTTTGGGTAGATTTGAACGACGAGCCACTGACGTATCTGGACTGGCACAGTGGAGAACCAAACAGTGGGGGTAATGGTATAGAAGACTGTATTGCAACAACAACCTCTGGACCTTGGGTTGATATTACCTGTGATGCAAACATTGTTATAATATGTGAAATTTAAACATTTAAAGATGGGATTTTTTTTCCATAAAATCACCGACCTACATTTTAATTGCTACTAAATGAATATTCAAGCAAATTATATTACCAAATCTTAAAGGGCAATACTAATATATCACAATCATCCAGCAGACACTGTTTATGAGAACTGCAAATTCTTTACAGACGGTCAATAAAATGAATAAAAAAGAGCAAGGAATTGTGTGTTTCTCTCTCGGACCAGGTGATGTCCATGTTTGTTTAGTGTGGAGGTTTGACCACCAGGACCAGGTGATGTCCATGTTTGTTTAGTGTGGAGGTTTGACCACCAGGACCAGGTGATGTCCATGTTTGTTTAGTGTGGAGGTTTGACCACCAGGACCAGGTGATGTCCATGTTTGTTTAGTGTGGAGGTTTGACCACCAGGACCAGGTGATGTCCATGTTTGTTTAGTGTGGAGGTTTGACAACCAGGACCAGGTGATGTCCATGTTTGTTTAGTGTGGCGGTTTGACCACCAGGACCAGTTGATGTCCATGTTTGTTTAGTGAGGAGGTTTGACCACCAGGACCAGGTGATGTCCATGTTTGTTTAGTGTGGCGGTTTGACAACCAGGACAAAGTAGGCTATTTTATCATCTCACACTGCTCACAATGGAAACATCTTCCTTTCAGGTGCAGCACAGGACAATATGGATGTAACCAACACAGTCAAACATTATTCTTCCTTTTATATAAGGAGTTACATGTATTTTTCAACATAACACAGTTAGAACAATGTATTATTTCAACCCAGAATAACGTCACATTTGTTTCAGGTTAAGAGGAGATATAGTGAATGAAGACAGTGAACAAACTGACGTGAAACGTGTATGTTATTCTGTGCTATGCTCATATTTGATTGTTCCTCTCAATTGTTGATGTGATTGTAACCCAATAGCAGCCCCTAGTGGTGATCTGGAATAACCTCACCTTTCTGAGACCGCACCTAAACACAGGTGTCATGAATTATTTGTCGACCTTCCAAGTCTGCGTTCCAATTCTCTACACTTCTCCAGAAGAGTGCCCTCATGTTTTTACAAGTATTATACTGAACCAGAATATAAATGCAACATGTAAAGTGTTTGTCCCATGTTTCAAGGGCTGAAATGAAAGATCCCAGGAATGTTCCATCAGCACAAAAAGCTTATTTCTGTCAAATTGTGTGCATAACTTTCTTTACATCCCTCTTAGTGAGCATTTCTCCTTTGCCAAGAGAATCCATCCATCTGACAGGAGTGGAATGTCAAGAGCTAATTAAAGAGTATGATATTTAACAGTGTTGTGGTGTCTGTCTTGTCGTGATGTGTGTTTTGTCCTATATTTGTCATTTTAAAATACTGGCGCACCTTGCGCTGGGTAACAAGAAAGGCCACTCTAAAGTGTGCCGTTTTGCCACACAAGTCAATGCCTCAGATGTTTTGAGGGAGTGTGCAATTGTCATGCTGACTGCAGGAATGTCCACCAGAGCTGTTGAGCGATGGCCGAACGGCATAGGCAAGATGGAGTAGATGGTATAGAGTACAGTATATACTGTACATATGAGATGAGTAATGTAGGGTATGTAAACATTATATAAAGTGGCATAGTTTAAAGTGACTAGTGATACATTTATTACATCCAATGTTTAATTATAAAGTGGCAAGAGGTTTGAGTCAGTGTGTTGGCAGCAGCCACTCAATGTTAGTGATGGCTGTTTAACAGTCTGATGGCTTTGAGATAGAAGCTGTTTTTCAGACTCTCAGTCCCAGCTTTGATGCACCTGTACTGACCTCGCCTTCTGGATGATAACGGGGTGAACAGGCAGTGGCTCGGGTGGTTGTTGTCCTTGATGATCTTTTTGGCCTTCCTGTGACATTGGGTGGTGTAGGTGTCCTGGAGGGCAGGTAGTTTGCTCCTGGTGATGCGTTGTGCAGACCTCACTACCCTCTGGAGAGCCTTACGGTTGAGGGCGGAGCAGTTGCCGTACCAGCCAGTGATACAGCTCGACAGGATGCTCTCGATTGTGCATCTGTAAAAGTTTGTGAGTGTTTTTGGTGACAAGCCAAATTTATTCAGCCTCCTGAGGTTGAAGAGGCGCTACTGCGCCTTCTTCACCACGCTGTCTGTGTGGGTGGACCATTTCAGTTTGTCCGTGATGTGTATGCCGAGGAACTTAAAAGTTTCCACCTTCTCCACTACTGTCCCATCTATATGGATAGGGGGCTGTTCCCTCTGCTGTTTCCTGAAGTCCACGATCATCTCCTTTGTTTTGTTGACGTTGAGTGTGAGGTTATTTTCCTGACACCACACTCTGAGGGCCCTCACCTCCTCCCTGTAGGCCGTCTCGTCGTTGTTGGTAATCAAGCCTACCACTGTTGTGTCGTCTGCAAACTTGATGATTGAGTTGGAGGCGTGCATGGCCACGCAGTCATGGGTGAACAGGGAGTACAGGAGAGGGCTGAGAGCGCACCCATGTGGGGCCCCTGTGTTGAGGATCCGCGGGGTGGAGATGTTGTTTCCTATCCTCACCACCTGGCGGGCAGCCTGTCAGAAAGTAGAGGACCCAGCTGCACAGGGCGGTGTCGAGAACCAGGGTCTCGAGCTTAATGATGAGTTTGGAGGGTACTATTGTGTTAATTAAATGCTGAGCTGAAGTCAATGAACAACATTCTTACTTAGGTATTCCTCTTGTCCAGATGGGTTAGGGCAGTGTGCGTTGTGATTGCTATTGCGTCTTCTGTGGACCTATTGGGGCGGTAGGCATATTGGAGTGGGTCTAGGGTGTCAGGTAGGGTGGAGGTGATATGATCCTTGACTAGTCTCTCAAAGCACTTCATGAAGTGAGTGCTATTGGGAGATAGTCGTTTAGTTCAGTTGCTTTAGCTTTCTTGGGATCAGGAACAATGGTGGCCCTCTTGAAGCATGTGGGAACAGCAGACTGAGATAGTGATTGATAGAATATGTCCGTAAACACACCAGCCAGCTGGTCTGCACATGCTCTGAGGACGTGGCTGGGGATGTAATATTGGTAATATTTTTGTAATTGTTGCGTTTATATTTTTGCTCAGTGTAGATTGCTGCAAGTGTGGTTAAAGGGAGTTTCCACCATGTCCTCACACCGGTCCATTCCTTTTACATTTACATCATTTAGCAGACACTTATCCAGAGTGACTTACAGGAGCAATTATGGTTTAGGGCACATCAGCATATTTTTTTCACCTTGTCAGCTCGGGGTTTTGCACCAGCAGCCTTTTGGTTATTGGCTCAATGCTCTTAACTGCTCGGCTACCTGACGCCCGATGATGGGGATTGTAGAAGCGCAGACTTCAGGAGCATGGTAGAAAATTAGAATGTAGCCAATGACTTAAACCCTGACAAAGGTTTAATGCTGAAACAGGTGTATTTGTATTATGCTGTATGGCCAGAAAATAACTTTGGGAGAAGGGTAGAGAATTGAATAGAAAATACGGGATTTGTTTTTTACTTTAAAACCGGCATTAGCGCCTTGACAATGGATTATTCCAACTATTTCACACTGTAGTTGGATTTGAATTTGTCTGTTTGACTTTTATAAATGTATGATTTCACATTCCAGAGCACAGGTGGAAGTTTTGCCTACCTGTTGCTCAGTGGAGGCTGGTGGAGGGCTATAGGAGGACAGGGTCATTGTAATGGTTAGAATGGGATAAAAGGAACGGTATAAAACACAACAAACAGATGTAAACCACGTTTGACTCCATTCCATTTAATAAATTCCAGCGATTACAACGAGCCCGTCCTCCTATAGCTCCTACCACCAGCCCCCACTGCTGTAGCTCTCCATGCACATTGTTTTCACAGGCTGTCACATGAGCCTTTTACGTGTACTTCTGTGTACAGCAGGGGTGTCAAATTCATTCCATGGAGGGCCTAGTGTCTGCAGGTTCGAGTTTTTTAAAATTAAGACATAGACAACCAGGTGTGGGAAGTCCTTTACTAATTTACTAAGTACAAGGGAGGAGCGAAAACCCACAGATACTCGGTCCTATATTGAATGAGTTTGACACGAGCTGTACAGGCATAGTTGAATTCTTGTAAATCCATTTCATCGTTTCAATATTGATCCACTATTGCCACTTTCTCAGCTGACACTGATACATGTGTTTATCTAACACAAAGTAAATAGATGCTCTTGTGTGTGATACTCTGGCTCAGACGAGTAGAGATCATATTTACAGGAAGACAGGCAAGCTAAGGTAAGCTCATGCACATTCAAAAGAGAAGTCCTGTATTTCATGAACAATACATTTTCACCTAAACAAAATGTTTAAATTAACAACATAGTTGTTTAATTTATCATTCATATTTACTTGCCACAAATCAACTCTTTATTTATAATTCAAAATATTGTACTGTACATAAAATATTTGACATTTGAGTTATTTACCAATGACACCATACTGTATTATAGAGAAATACAAAGATGGGGAATACCCAGCATCCTTGAAAAGAAAGGATTCACTATCCTGAGGAAGGTAGAGAATGGTGTCATAGCTACTGACAAAGATGGTGACCAGTTTGTCATTAAAGAGGTCAAACTGAATGAGGTGAGTGGGCACCATTGTCTTAGTTTTTTTTCTTAAACGTTATTTGTAAACATAAACTGTAGTTTTATTGATAGGTAGAGAAAAGTGATGAGACGGGAGGTAGAGGGGTTTACAGTAAACATTAAGTGGTGGAGTTGGGGTTTGAACCCTCCAGGAGTCAAAGTGTAGTCCATGGGCAGCAGCACTACCACTAGAACAGCACTTGTCTTTGATTTTACATTCCACTTTTATAGCAACCCTTTTCTAATAAGGTGTGTTATTTATATGATCATAGATCCTTTATAAGGAGTTTGTCGCTGGACTGCTTTCCCTGTGTTGATTCATACCTGGCGGTTTCCATTTTACTTCTTTAATTGATTTATTATTATTTACTTTATTGTTTATAATTACATAGTTTGATTTGATTGGATTCAAAGGGAGACACAGCTAGGTCTAATTTATAATCCTTTATAATGGAAAGTGTTGGAATGAGTACTGTGGGTTTTGCTTTATTAACAGACATCAGACTCGTGTGCTGCAGACGTATTCTCTGAGGTTGAAATACTCCTGCAGATAAATCACTGCCATATTTTAAGGACTCTTTCCAAGGTAACATATTTTTGTTTTTATTTTTCAGTTTTAGAGAGAACACGTTAGGGTTGGTTCCCAGATAAAGATTACAAATCCATTGAGAATGAGTTCTAGTCCAGGACTAAACTTCATCTGTGTCTGGGGCACCACCCCAATATGTTTGTTGCCACAGTATCAACATGAAAATTATAAACAGAGGAGCTAGCATGCTATAACAATATATCCCAAAATACTATATTCACACAAACTATGCATTTTCACAGATAAAACCGATAAAAGTTACTACGAAGGTGAGGGTGGAAATCTCGCACAAAAGATCAAAGATGGGAACCCATTTTCAGAAGAACAGGTTTCTGAACTAATAACATATTGGTTGTGTTCCAGGCTGACTACATTTTTTATGTTGCTTGAATAAATGAAATGTTGCATGTCAAGTCATCGACAGTGCAGTCGTGCATCAGATTTCTTCATATTATCTTTCTGGCAGGCGTGTGAGATCAGCTCCCTCTGCAACTGGATCCTAGACTTCCTGACAGGACGCCCCCAGGTGGTAAGGGTAGGTAACAACACATCCGCCACGCTGATCCTCAACACGGGGGTCCCTCTGGGGTGCGTGCTCAGTCCCCTCCTGTACTCCCTGTTCACTCATGACTGCACGGCCAGGCACAACTCCAACACCATCATTAAGTTTGCTGATGTCACAACAGTGGCCTGATCACCGACAATGATGAGAGCATATAAGGAGGTCAGAGACCTGACCATGTGGTGCAAGGGCAACACATAAAGCACTGAAAAACAGCTTCCATCTCAAGGCCATCAGACCCGTTAAACAGCCATCACTAGCCAGCTACCACCTGGTTACTTAACCCTGAACCTTAGAGGCTGCTGCCCTATATACATAGACATGGAATCACTGCCACTTTAATAATGGATCACTAGTCACTTTAATAATGTTTACATTGTGCTTTACTCATCTCATATGTATATAATGTATTCTATTCTACTGTATTTAGTAAATGGCACTCGGACATTGCTCGTCCTAATATTTATATATTTCTTAATAACATCATTTTACTTTTAGATTTGTGTATTGTGAATTGTAAGATACTACTGCACTGTTGGAGCTAGTAACACATGCATTTTGCTACACCCACAATAAGATCTGTTAAATCCTCCACACAGGGGGTGGCAGGTAGCCTACTGGTTAGAGCTTTGGGCCAGTAACCTAAAGGTTGCTAGATCGAATCCCTGAGCAGACAAGGTAAAAATCTGTCATCCTGAACAAGGATGTTAACCCTCTGTTCCTAGGCTGTCATTGTAAGTAACTGACTAGCCTGGTTAAATACACAAATAATGTGTATATGACCAATACTTTTCATTTTCTAAAAATCAAGTATTATCTTTCTACAATCGTGTGTCCTCCTCATTCCCACCCCTGGCTATGCTATTCTACAAAATCACTAAGCATATTTTCAATGTTACTTATATGTCTATTCATAAAATTATTGACAGAAAAGTTCCTTTTTACACCTCTTCACTTAGAAAGTGTGATGGGTCCGCACTCAAAAAGATATCGCATAAAGCTTAGTTAATTTTTCATTTATTGTTATTATTTTTACTACATCAGGATAGCATCCACATATGATTCGGCTTAACAGCCTTCTACAGTGTGTAGGTTCACAACTTTTTCAATAAGAAACAGTATTTATTATAGGGAAGACAGGTGAGTTAGCGGTGAGTAGCAGGTGCTTCTAATCAGCGTTGCGATTCATCTGCCAATCAGGGATGTGGCTTCTCTGGTCTACCTGTAAATGTGTTACCATCACAAAGTACGCGTTTCCACAGGAAGCCCAATTGTGAATTTTTTTCCACTAAATGGTCTTTCGACCCATCACATCAGATGTTTTCACATCAGCTATTCTTTAAAGCTGATCTGATTGGTCAAAAGACCAATTAATAAAATAAGATCAGAATTGGGCTGCCTGTGTAAACACAGCCAAAGAAATACAAAATTCTATGGTACGGGAGAAGAAATTAAGTTCAAAATATATATGGACAGTGTTCTTGCATAAGAGTATATATTTCTTAACTTCTCTTTCTCTAGAGGCTCTTCCATATCAAATATTTGAAGTACTTGTTCCTTTCACCCCCTAGTGGAGCAAAAGGCCTTCAGTATCAGATACATAACATCTGTAAAACGTCCGAATGACTCATCTTATCAGGACACAAAAACATTCATTTACATTAGCATTGATAAGAATATAAAGAGATTGGGTTTGTATATTTGAATAGTTTTACACTGTATGCTATGTACATGTCAACAAATAAAAAATAAATGAAACAAATAAACATTAAACAAAACATAATTGACAGGAGAAAAGATACACACATTTGCATAAATATGCCTGACTACAGTATATATATATATATATATATATATATATATATATATATATATATATTGAACAAAAATAGCCAAATCAATAAAATGTTAAACTTGGATGTAAAGTTCTCCTTTGGAAGTTCGGCAGATTTAAGGCAGAAGGCTGAAGAGGTTCCAACAGACCAACGTCATCAACAGGGCTGGAAAAACAAACAAACCAGAAAACCATAATTACTTTCACCAGGACTTTTCAACACTGACACCTACTGGTTGAGTCAAGTAGTCATCAACAGGCTCAACAGCATTTAATTCTACAGACCAAAGTGCAATGACCACAGTCCACAATGACCACACTGCACAATGATCACACTGTACAAGGACCACAGTGTACAAGGACCACCGTCCACAATGACACCAGTGCACAATGACCACAGTGCACAATGACCACAGTGTACAATGACCACAGTGCACAATGACCACAGTGCACAATGACCCCAGTCCACAACGACCACAGTGTACAATGACCCCAGTCCACAACTTCCACAGTGTACAATGACCCCAGTCCACAATGACCACAGTGTACAATGACCCCAGTCCACAATGACCACAGTGCACAATGACCACAGTGCACAATGACCCCAGTCCACAATGACCACAGTGTACAATGACCCCAGTCCACAATGACCACAGTGTACAATGACCCCAGTCCACAATGACCACAGTGCACAATGACCCCAGTCCACAGGGACCACAGTGTACAATGACCCCAGTCCACAATGACCACAGTGTACAATGACCACAGTCCACAATGACCACAGTGTACAATGACCACAGTGCACAATGACCACAGTCCACAATGACCACAGTCCACAGCGACCACAGTGTACAATGACCATATTGAGTGAAATGACCAAAAGTCGACTTCACTCACCGTGAAAAAGGGGTTTCCTACAGCTTGATGAAACCTGACTGGAGAGGCCTGTCAAAAGTGTGATGGAGGGAGAAGCCAAGATCACCTGCAGGAGAAGAACAAGGAAGCACATTTTGGAAAAATCCACAGTCTTTCAAAGTCACAGAACACTTCCTCTCTTTCCTAGGTGTGTGTGTGTGTGTGTGTGTGTGTGTGTGTGTGTGTGTGTGTGTGTGTGTGTGTGTGTGTTTATGTGTGTGAGTGTGTGTGCTTGCAGGTGTTCATTCATGTTTTCCTATCTTGCCAAGACTACAATGTAAGGACTACAATGTCCTGACAATTCATCCGAGTATGTGTGTGTCTGTGTGTGTGTGTGCACACGCTTGTGTACGAGCACTCTTGCTTTATGCAAAAACAGCTGTGTCAGCATAGTCAACAAATGTACATTTTAAATAGCTTTTTATGGTAGACATAAAAGCAGTAATTTAAGAACAAGCTCTCCTGAATCTTACCATTTTCCAGCCTGCTAGCACCCCTCAATGTCAGGAGCGGCAGAGAAGACCTTTTAGGATCTGACGGCTGACCAGGATACTCATTACGAGGGCCTGAAAAAGGAAATCCTGTGCCGGTGTAGTTACACCCTGATTAGCAGGGCGTAAAGGTTCCGTGATTGGGCATATGATGCTACAACAAACTCACCAATCACAAATGCATGATCTGATTAGGCCGGCCAAGAGCTGGCTAACTGCTGAACAACTGACAATCACACCCATCAAGAAAGTGGTCATAGATACATTTCTACACTACAAGATAAATTATGTTTGAAAAACGTGTTAAATATCTTCTAAAAATAAAATGTATTCATCATGAGGGCCTTAAAAAAAATAACTAGTAATGATACATACAGTTGAAGTCGGAAGATTACATACACCTTAGCCAAGTACATTTAAACTCAGTCTCTCACAATTCCTGACATTTAATCCTAGTAAAAATCCCCTGTCTTAGGTCAGTTAGGATCACCACTTTATTTAAAGAATGTGAAATGTCAGAAGAATAATAGAGAGAATTATTTATTTCAGCTTTTATTTCTTTCATCACATTCCCAGTGGGTCAGAAGTTTACATACACTCAATTAGTATTTGATAGCATTGCCTTTAAATTGTTTAACTTGGGTCAAATGTTTCGGGTATCCTTCCACAAGCTTCCCGCAATAACTTTCCTGAGGTCTTGACTGATTTCTTTTGATTTTCCCATGATGTCAAGCAAAGAGGCACTGAGTTTGAAGGTAGGCCTTGAAATACATCCACAGGTACACCTACAATTGACTCAAATGATGTCAATTTGCCTATCAGAAGCTTCTAACGCCATGACATCATTTTCTGGAATTTTCCAAGCTGTTTAAAGGCACAGTCAAATTAGTGTATGTAAACTTCTGACCCACTGGAATTGTGACACACATAAGTGAAATAATCTGTCTGTAAACAATTGCTGGAAAAATTACCTTTGTCATGCACAAAGTAGATGTCCTAACCGACTTGCCAAAACTATAGTTTGTTAACAAGACATTTGTGGAGTGGTTTAAAAACGAGTTATAAAGACTCCAACATAAATGTGTGTAAACTTCTGACTTCAACTGTACTACAAAAAAAGATAAAACGCTCACCTTTTTGTTACGATTTTATATAAATAGCTGAGGTGTACTATACTCACTTTGGAGGACACAAGCTCAATTACATAGTACAAGGAATATGAAAATAATAAATATTATATTAATTAATTTTCCTAGTCAACAAAAGTGGGTGAATCGGGCTTGAAATAATGTAAATGTTCTCTAAATATAGTAGCAATCAAATTCTAAACAACTTACTATTTAATTGCACTTTTCTTACAACTGTAAAATAAAAATTATTATACTTAGTGACAGTGCAACATTGGCACCATTTCATACTGCTGATTACAGAGAACATTCTGTCCTGCGTCCTCAGTGACACAGAGACACGATTCAAATACATGCGGACTCGTTACAACCTTGGCTTTAAGCACAACATTTTGTCCCTTTGTGACAAAGCAAATTTGGTCATGTTTAAATTCTACAAAACGAATGTTGAGAGCTGTAAATCTGAGATTGATTTTGTTGCATTCTCTAGGCTCTTCCCTTACATATACCTGATCAGAAGTGGAGCTCCGATGCTCATAGCCAGAGGATATCCACACTTTGTCTGGATAGGCCAAAAAATGTGACATGTCAGGTATTATGCAAATGAGGGATCCAATTTCACACTCTCCCTCTCAGCTTCCTGCAGGCAGCAACAACTAAATGGGGAGACTCAGTTTTGCACTGAGCATAAAGCCAATGTCACATGAAGCATTCTGCTCAAATGTTTTGTTGCTTGCATCTGTCACATTAGGAGCTGTAGATGTTGTTGTATTATGAGCTGTAGTTGTTGTTGTATTATGAGCTGTAGTTGTTGTTGTATTAGGAGATGTAGTTGTTGCATTATGCGCTGTAGTTGTTGAAGTAGGAACTGTAGTTGTTGTATTAGGAGGTGTAGTTGTTGTAATAGGAGCTGTCGTTGTTGAAGTAGGAGCTGTCGTTGTTGTAGTAGGAGCAGTAGTTGTTGTTGTATTAGGAGCTGTAGTTGTTGTTGTATTAGGAGCTGTAGTTTTTGTATTAGGACCTGTAGTTGTTGTCGTAGGAACTGTAGTTGTTGTATTAGGAGGTGTAGTTGTTGTATTAGGAGGTGTAGTTGTTGTATTAGGAGCTGTCGTTGTTGTAGTAGGAGCAGTAGTTGTTGTTGTATTAGGAGCTGTAGTTTTTGTATTAGGACCTGTAGTTGTTGTCGTATTAGGACCTGTATTTGTTGTTGTATTGGGAGCTGCAGTTGTTGTAGTAGGAGCAGTAGTTGTTGTAGTAGGAATTGTAGTTGTTGTAGTAGGAGCAATAGTTGTTGTAGTAGAAGCAGTAGTTGTTGTAGTAGGTGCTGTAGTTGTTGTTGTATTAGGAGCAGTAGTTGTTGTTGTATTAGGAGCAGTAGTTGTTGTTGTATTAGGAGATGTAGTTGTTGCATTATGAGCTGTAGTTGTTGAAGTAGGAACTGTAGTTGTTGTATTAGGAGGTGTAGTTGTTGTATTAGGAGGTGTAGTTGTTGTATTAGGAGCTGTAGTTGTTGAAGTAGGAGCTGTCGTTGTTGTTGTATTAGGACCTGTAATTGTTGTCGTATCAGGACCTGTAGTTGTTGTTGTATTGGGAGCTGCAGATGTTGTAGTAGGAACAGTAGTTGTTGTAGTATGAGCTGTAGTTGTTGTTGTAGTAGTAGCTGTAGTAGTTGTTGTAGTAGGAGCTTTAGTTGTTGTAGTAGAAGCAGTAGTTGTTGTAGTAGGTGCTGTAGTTGTTGTTGTATTAGGAGCAGTAGTTGTTGTTTTCAGAGGTGTAGTTGTATTAGGAGCTGTAGTTGTTGTTTTAGGAGCTGTAGTTGTTGTTGTATTAGGAGCTGTAGTTGTTGTATTTGGAGCTGTAGTTGTTGTATTTGGAGCTGTAGTTGTTTTATTAGGAGCTGTAGTTGTTTTATTAGGAGCTGTAGTTGTTGCAGTAGAAAATGTACTTGTTATAGTAGGAGCTGTAGTTGTTGTTGAATTAGGATCTGGTGTTGTTTTAGTAGGAGCTGTATTTGTTTTATTAGGAGCTGTAGTTGTTGCAGTAGAAAATGTACTTGTTATAGTAGGAGCTGTAGTTGTTGTTGAATTAGGATCTGGTGTTGTTTTAGTAGGAGCTGTATTTGTTGTATTAGTAGCAGTACCTGTTGTAGCATAAGTTTTTGTTTTAGGAACTGTAGTTCTTGTTGTCAGCCTCCAGTATTTATGCTGCAGTAGTTTATGTGTCGGGGGGCTAGGGTCAGTTTGTTATATCTGGAGTACTTCTCCTGTCCTATTCGGTGTCCTGTGTGAATCTAAGTGTGCGTTCTCTAATTCTCTCCTTCTCTCTTTCTCTCTCTCGGAGGACCTGAGCCCTAGGACCATGCCCCAGGACTACCTGACATGATGACTCCTTGCTGTCCCCAGTCCACCTGGCTGTGCTGCTGCTCCAGTTTCAACTGACCTGAGCCATAGGACCATGCCCCAGGAATACCTGACATGATGACTCCTTGCTGTCCCCAGTCCACCTGACTGTGCTGCTGCTCCAGTTTCAACTATTCTGCCTTATTATTATTCGACCATGCTGGTCATTTATGAACATTTGAACATCTTGACCATGTTTTGTTATAATCTCCACCCGGCACAGCCAGAAGAGGACTGGCCACCCCACATAGCCTGGTTCCTCTCTAGGTTTCTTCCTAGGTTTTGGCCTTTCTAGGGAGTTTTTCCTAGCCGCCGTGCTTCTACACCTGCATTGCTTGCTGTTTGGGGTTTTAGGCTGGGTTTATGTACAGCACTTTGAGATATCAGCCGATGTACGAAGGGCTATATAAAATAAATTTGATTGATTGATATTCGGAGCAGTAGTTGTTGTATTAGGAGCTGTAGTTGTTGTATTCGGGGCTGTAGTTGTTGTAGTAGGAGCAGTAGTTGTTGTAGTAGGAGCAGTAGTTTTTGTAGTAGGTGCTGTAGTTGTTGTTGTATTAGGAGCAGTAGTTGTTGTAGTAGAAGATGTACTTGTTATAGTAGGAGCTGTAGTTGTTGTATTAGTAGCAGTACCTGTTGTAGCAGAAGTTTTTGTTTTAGGAACTGTAGTTCTTGTTGTATTCGGAGCAGTAGTTGTTGAATTTGGAGCTGTAGTTGTTGTATTCGGGGCTGTAGTTGTTGTTGTATTAGGAGCTGTAGTTGGTGTTGTATTAGGAGCTGTAGTTGTTGTTGTATTAGGTTGATGTAGTTGTTTATGTAGGAGCAGTAGTTGTTGTAGTAGTAGCAGTAATTGTTGTAGCAGAAGTTTTTGTTTTTAGAACTGAAGTTGTTGTATTAGGAGGTGTAGTTGTTGTTTTAGGATCTGTGGTTGTTTTATTAGGAGCTGTGGTTGTTTTATTAGGAGCTGTAGTTGTTTTATTAGGAGCTGTAGTTGTTGTAGTAGGAGCTGTAGTTGTTGTAGTAGGAGCAGTAGTTGTTGTAGTAGGAGCTGTAGTTGTAGGAGCTGTAGTTGTTGTAGTAGGAGCTGTAGTTGTTGGTCGAGGAGCTGTAGTTGTTGTAGTAGGAGCTGTAGTTGTTGTAGTAGGAGTTGTAGTTGTTGTATTAGGAGCAGTAGTTGTTGTTGTAGTAGGAGCTGTAGGTGTTTTAGTAGGAGCTTTAGATGTTGTAGTCGGAGCAGTAGTTGTTTTAGTAGGAGCAGTAGTTGTTGTAGTAGGAGCTATTGTTGTTGAATTAGGATCTGGTGTTGTTTTAGTAGGAGCTGTATTTGTTGTATTAGTAGCAGTACCTGTTGTAGCAGAAGTTTTTGTTTTAGGAACTGTAGTTGTTGTATTAGGAGCTGTAGTTGTTGTTATTTTGGGAGCTGTAGTAGTTGTTTTAGGAGCTGTAGTTGTTGTTGTATTCGGAGCAGTAGTTGTTGTATTAGGAGCTGTAGTTGTTGTTCTAGGAGCTGTAGTTGTTGTAGCAGGAGTTGTAGTTGTTGTAGTAGGAGCAGTAGTTGTTTTAGTAGGAGCAGTAGTTGTTGTAGTAGGAGCTGTAGTTGTTATAGTAGGAGCAGTGGTTGTTTTAGTCGGAGCAGTAGTTGTTGTCGTATGAGCTGTAGTTGTGGTAGTAGGAGTTGTAGTTGTTGTTCTAGGAGCTGTAGTTGTATTAGGAGCTTTAGTTGTTGTTTTAGTAGGAGCTGTAGGTGTTTTAGTAGGAGCTTTAGTTGTTGTAGTCGGAGCAGTTGTTGTTTTAGTAGGAGCAGTAGTTGTTGTAGTAGGAGCTGTTGTTGTTGTATTAGGAGCTGTAGTTGTTGTATTGGGAGCTGTAATTGTTGTATTAGGAGCAGTAGTTGTCGTTGTAGTAGGAGCTGTAGGTGTTTTAGTAGGAGCTTTAGTTGTTGTAGTCGGAGCAGTAGTTGTTTTAGTAGGAGCAGTAGTTGTTGTAGTAGGTGCTGTAGTTGTTGTTGTATTAGGAGCTGTAGTTGTTGTTTTGGGAGCTGTAGTTGTTTTAGTAGAAGCAGTAGTTGTTTTAGTAGGAGCAGTAGTTGTTGTATTAGTAGCAGTACCTGTTGTCACAGAAGTGTTTGTATTAGGAACTGTAGTTGTTGTATTAGGAGCTGTAGTTGTTGTAGTAGGAGCAGTAGTTGTTGTAGTAGGAGCAGTAGTTGTTGTTGTAGTAGGAGCTGTAGGTGTTTTAGTAGGAGCTTTAGTTGTTGTAGTCGGAGCAGTAGTTGTTTTAGTAGGAGCAGTAGTTGTTGTAGTAGGTGCTGTAGTTGTTGTTGTATTAGGAGCTGTAGTTGTTGTTTTGGGAGCTGTAGTTGTTGTTGTATTAGGAGCTGTAGTTGTTTTATTAGGAGCTGTAGTTGTTTTATTAGGAGCTGTGGTTGTTTTATTAGGAGCTGTAGTTGTTTTATTATGAGCTGTAGTTGTTGTAGTAGGAGCTGTAGTTGTTGTAGTTGGAGCAGTAGTTGTTGTAGTAGGTGCTGTAGTTGTTGTTGTATTAGGAGCTGTAGTTGTTTTATTAGGAGCTGTAGTTGTTTTATTAGGAGCTGTGGTTGTTTTATTAGGAGCTGTAGTTGTTTTATTATGAGCTGTAGTTGTTGTAGTAGGAGCTGTAGTTGTTGTAGTTGGAGCAGTAGTTGTTGTAGTAGGTGATGTAGTTGTTGTTGTATTAGGAGCTGTAGATGTTGTTTTGGGAGCTGTAGTTGTTGTTGTATTAGGAGCTGTAGTTGTTTTATTAGGAGCTGTAGTTGTTTTATTAGGAGCTGTAGTTGTTTTATTAGGAGCTGTAGTTGTTGTAGCAGCTGTAGTTGTTGTAGCAGGAGTTGTAGTTGTTGTAGTAGGAGCAGTAGTTGTTTTACTAGGAGCAGTAGTTGTTGTAGTAGGAGCTCTAGTTGTTATAGTAGGAGCAGTGGTTGTTTTAGTCGGAGCAGTAGTTGTTGTCGTATGAGCTGTAGTTGTTGTAGTAGGAGTTGTAGTTGTTGTTCTAGGAGCTGTAGTTGTATTAGGAGCTGTAGTTGTTGTTGTAGTAGGAGCTGTATTGATTGTAGTAGGAGCAGTAGTTGTTTTTGTCGGAGCAGTAGTTGTTGTCGTAGGTGCTGTAGTTGTTGTATTAGGAGCAGTAGTTGTTTTTGTCGGAGCAGTAGTTGTTGTCGTAGGAGCTGTAGTTGTTGTATTAGGAGCAGTAGTTGTTGTTGTAGTTGGAGCTGTAGGTGTTTTAGTAGGAGCTTTAGTTGTTGTAGTATTAGGAGCTGTAATTGTTGTATTAGGAGCAGTAGTTGTTGTTGTATTAGGACCTGTAGTTGTTTTAGTAGAAGCAGTAGTTGTTTTAGTAGGAGCAGTAGTTGTTGTATTAGGAGCTGTAATTGTTGTTTTAGGAGCAGTAGTTGTTGTAGTAGGAGCTGTAGTTATTGTATTAGGAGTTGTAGTTGTTTTATTAGGAGCTGTAGTTGTTTTATTAGGAGCTGTAGTTGTTGTAGTAGGAGCTGTAGTTGTTGTAGTAGGAGCTGTAGTTGTTGTAGTAGGAGCTGTAGTTGTTGTTCTAGGAGCTGTAGTTGTTGTAGTAGGAGCTGTAGTTGTTGTTGTATTAGGAGCTGTAGTTGTTGTTTTGGGAGCTGTAGTTGTTGTTGTATTAGGAGCTGTAGTTGTTTTATTAGGAGCTGTAGTTGTTTTATTAGGAGCTGTAGTTGTTTTATTAGGAGCTGTAGTTGTTGTAGCAGGAGTTGTAGTTGTTGTAGTAGGAGCAGTAGTTGTTTTAGTAGGAGCAGTAGTTGTTGTAGTAGGAGCAGTAGTTGTTGTTGTAGTAGGAGCTGTAGTTGTTGTTCTAGGAGCTGTAGTTGTATTAGGAGCTGTAGTTGTTGTTGTAGTAGGAGCTGTAGTTGTTGTAGTAGGAGCTGTAGTTGTTGTTCTAGGAGCTGTAGTTGTTGTAGTAGGAGCTGTAGTTGTTGTTGTATTAGGAGCTGTAGTTGTTTTATTAGGAGCTGTAGTTGTTTTATTAGGAGCTGTGGTTGTTTTATTAGGAGCTGTAGTTGTTTTATTATGAGCTGTAGTTGTTGTAGTAGGAGCTGTAGTTGTTGTAGTTGGAGCAGTAGTTGTTGTAGTAGGTGCTGTAGTTGTTGTTGTATTAGGAGCTGTAGTTGTTGTTTTGGGAGCTGTAGTTGTTGTTGTATTAGGAGCTGTAGTTGTTTTATTAGGAGCTGTAGTTGTTTTATTAGGAGCTGTAGTTGTTTTATTAGGAGCTGTAGTTGTTGTAGCAGGAGTTGTAGTTGTTGTAGTAGGAGCAGTAGTTGTTTTAGTAGGAGCAGTAGTTGTTGTAGTAGGAGCTGTAGTTGTTGTAGTAGGAGTTGTAGTTGTATTAGGAGCTGTAGTTGTTGTTGTAGTAGGAGCTGTATTGATTGTAGTAGGAGCAGTAGTTGTTTTTGTCGGAGCAGTAGTTGTTGTCGTAGGTGCTGTAGTTGTTGTATTAGGAGCAGTAGTTGTTTTTGTCGGAGCAGTAGTTGTTGTCGTAGGAGCGGTAGTTGTTGTATTAGGAGCAGTAGTTGTTGTTGTAGTTGGAGCTGTAGGTGTTTTAGTAGGAGCTTTAGTTGTTGTAGTATTAGGAGCTGTAATTGTTGTATTGGGAGCAGTAGTTGTTGTTGTATTAGGACCTGTAGTTGTTTTAGTAGAAGCAGTAGTTGTTTTAGTAGGAGCAGTAGTTGTTGTAGTAGGAGCTGTTGTTGTTGTTTTAGGAGCTGTAATTGTTGTTTTAGGAGCAGTAGTCGTTGTAGTAGGAGCTGTAGTTATTGTATTAGGAGTTGTAGTTGTTGTATTAGGAGCTGTAGTTGTTTTAGTAGGAGCAATATTTGTTGTATTAGTAGCAGTACCTGTTGTCGCAGAAGTTTTTGTATTAGGAGCTGTAGTTGTTGTTTTAGGAGCTGTGGTTGTTGTTGTATTAGGAGCAATAGTTGTTGTAGTAGGAGCTGTAGTTGTTGTAGTAGGAGCTGTAGTTGTTGTTCTAGGAGCTGTAGTTGTGTTATTAGGAGCTGTAGTTGTGTTATTAGGAGCTGTAGTTGTTTTATTAGGAGCTGTAGTTGTTGTAGTAGGAGCTGTAGTTGTTGTAGTATGAGCAGTAGTTGTTTTAGTAGGAGCAGTAGTTGTTGTAGTAGGAGCTGTAGTTGTTGTAGTAGGAGCTGTAGTTGTTGTAGTAGGAGCTGTAGTTGTTGTAGTATGAGCAGTAGTTGTTTTAGTAGGAGCAGTAGTTGTTGTAGTAGGAGCACTTGTGGTGGTGACAACAATTGAGGACAGTCGGTTAACTGTCATGCTAGGCACTGCAATCCAAAATACACTGGAGGTCTGCATAAATGTTGACCTTGAAGAGGAAGACAGACAAATGTGCCAATATTAGACTGCACACAAAATTCCTGATATGTTCTCAAAATACCCATTATTTTTTTAAATCCCATAGTTGTTGGATTCGCAATGCTCATTCAAGCCTGATTTTGCAGATTATCCTTTGTCCACTAACCTAAGAGGTTTGGAAAATGTTATGGAATTTTGCATCTCGGAGCAAACATTTAGAGGCATCCCCTGGGGTAAAACTATTTGAATCAATGTTGTTTCCACATCATTTCAAGATCTATGTGATGACATGGAATAAATGTGTAAAACTGATTGGATTTGTAAAAAGTAATCAACGAAAGGTAATTTCGTCTTCTTTTTTGGGTGACCAATCGGATTCCACTTTTCAAGATTGCTTCGATCACGTGGCCTGGGATATATTCCGGATAGCCTCAGACAACAACATTGATGTACGCTGATTCGGTGAGCGAGTTTATTAGCAAGTGCATCTGTGATGTTGTACACGCGGTGACTTTTAAAACCTTCCCCAACCTGAAACCGTGGATTAATGGTAGCATTCGGTTACAACTGAAAGCGCGAACCACTGCTTTCAATCATGGCAAGGCTACCGGAAACATGACCGAATACAAACAGTGTAGCTATTCCCTCCCCAAGGCAATCAAACAAGCTAAGCGTCAGTTTAGAGACAAAGTAGTCACACTTTAACGGCTCGGACACGAGACGTATGTGACAGGGTCTACAGTCAATCACGGATTACAAAAAGAAAACAAGCCCTGTCACAGACACCAATGTCTTTCTCCCAGACAAATTGAACAACTTCTTTGCTCACTTTGAGGACAATACAGTGCCACTGACACGGCCCGCTACCAAAACCCGTGGGCTCTCCTTCACCGCGGCCAACGTGAGTAAAACATTTAACCGTGTTTACCCTCGCAAGGTTGCAGGCCCAGACGGCACCCCTAGCCGCGTCCTGGGAGCATGCACAAAACAGCTGGCTGGTGTGTTCACAGACATATTCAATCAATCCCTATCCCAGTCTGCTGTTCACACAAACTTCAAGAGGGCCACCATTGTTCCTGTTCCCAAGAAAGCTAAGGTAACTGAGCTAAACAACTATCGCCCTGTAGGACACTTCCGTCATCATGAAGTGCTTTGAGAGACTAGTCAAGGATCATATCACCTCCACCCTACCTGATACCCTAGACCCTCTCCAATTTGCTTACCGCCCCAATAGGTCAACACACGACGCAATCGCAATCACACTGCACACTGCACACTGCCCTATCCCATCTGGACAAGAGGAATACCTATGTAAGAAAGCTGTTCATCGATTACAACGCAGCATTTAACACCATAGTACCCTCCAAACTCATCATTAAGATAAAGATCAAGACCCTGGGTCTCGACTGCACCCTGTGCCACTGGGTCCTGAACTTTCTGACGGACCGCCCCCAGGTAGTGAAGGTAGGAAACAACATCTCCACCCCGCTCCACCCCGCTGCGTTCCCAGCCCTCTCCTGTACTCCCTGTTCAGCCATGACGCACGCCTCCAACTCAATCATCAACTTTGCAGACGACACTACAGTGGTAGGCTTGATTACCAACAACGGCGAGACGGCTTACAGGAGGAGGTGAGGGCACTTGGAGTGTGGTGTCAGAAAAATAACCTCACACTAAACGTCAAAAAACGAAGGAGATGATCGTGGACTTTAGGAAACAGCAGAGGGAGCCCCCCCCTATCCACATCGATGTGACAGTAGTGGAGAAGGTGGAAAGTTTTAAGTTCCTCGGCGTACACCTCAGGAGGCTGAAGAAATTTGGCTTGTCGCCGAATTTGGCTAGTCACTTGAATCCTGTCGGGCTGTATCACCGCCTGGTACGGCACCTGCTCCGCCCACAACCGCAAGGCTCTCTAGAGTGTAGTGAGTTCTGCACAACGCGTCACCGGGGGAAAACTACCTGCCCTCCAGGACACCAACACCACCCGATGTCACAGGAAGGCCAAAAAGATCATCAAGGACAACAACCACCGAGCCACTGCCTGTTCACCCCGCTATCATCCAGAAGGCGGGGTCACCACAGGTGCATCAAAGCTGGGACTGAGAGACTGAAAAACAGCTTCTATCTCAAGACCATCAGACTGTTAAACAACCATCACTAACATTGAGTGGCTGCTGCCAACATACTGACTCAATCTCTAGCCACATGAATAATAAAACACTTGATGTAATAAATGTATCACTAGTCACTAGTCACAATGCCACTTTATATAATGTTTACATACCCTACATTACCCATCTCATATGTATATACTATACTCTATACCATCTACTGCGTCTTGCCTATGCCGCACAGCCATATATGTATATGTTCATATTCTTATTAATTCCTTTACACCTGTGTGTATAAGGTAGTTGTTGTGAAATTGGTAGATTACTTGTTAGATATTACTGCACGGTCGGAACTAGAAGCACAAGCATTTCGCTACACTCGCATTAACATCTGCTAACCATGTGTATGTGACCAAAATGTTTTGATTTGATTTGATGACATGGTGACATTTTTTTATTTCAGTTATGTCCTACAGAAAAATCATGTAAAAAATAACTGTGTCGTGTTTGTGATGGTTTTAGCAGAGACTTTGGTTGCCAAATTCCAGTAACTTCCAACCAGGATTTCTGGAAAACCTGGGAATTTGGGGAAAGTTACTGTAAATGTTCAACTCTAGTAGAGACTCACTTGACTATGATGTTGCCCAATGAGGATGAGTATGGTGCTGTCCAGGTGACTGTTACTGATGATCTAGGTTGATTGATGCTTTGACTCACCCCAGAGGCCTAACGATAAAACAACCGGTAAAGTCAATCAATAGAGAACAATGATCTTGGTACATTGATGGCAGGTAAGACACTGATCAATGCTTATTGGTGGTTCTAGCTATAGTACGTAAAGGTAACAAACTCTTGTTTAAGGTTGGAAAATTACTGTAACTTGCCCAAAATACCCAGGTTTTAATTAAGAAATCTGGAATCCACCAACGAGGATTTCTGGAAACCTTGGAATTTTGGGAAGATACCGGAATTTTTGCAACCCTAACTCTGTCATTTCATCAACTTTATTCATCATAATCCGGGCCAGGAGTATTTCCTCACTGTATAGCCTGACCAGTAAAAACTCTCCTATTATTGTGCTCAAGTTAGTTTCATTTGACGTATTGATGAGTCAATATAATCCAATAAATCAGTGGGTAAATTGGTAACAGTGAAGAATATGGACAGAATGTCCTGTGCTGTATTGTAACTAGGGTTACAAAATTCCAGAAACTCTCCCAAAATGTCCCAGGTTTTCCAGAAATCTCAGTTGGAGGATCTCATGATTCAGGAGGGTAGGAGCAGGGTGGGAATCCTCCAACTGGGGAAGTTTTAGGAATTGTACAACCCTAACAGTAACTCACTGCGATCCCATTGCAAGGCACAAGAACGATCCCAGTCCCACTGCCGAGAGAGAACGTTCCCACAGCCTTGTTCTGTCCTTCCTCATGGGCCTCCAGAAGAAACCCTCTATAGGTGAAGGTTCCTGACAGAGTCACTGAGAAAGAGAGGGAGGAGAAAGGGAGGGAGAGAAATGTAGAGAAAGGGAGAGAGATGTGTCACCTAAGTGATATGACATGCTATTCTATAAAAACCTTTCTCTGTAATTAATATTACCTGAATGAGCTAATCATGTAAATGTAATTAACTACAAAGTCGGGGCACCACAAAAGAGTGTTTATAGAGCTGTTATCTTCCGAATAAACTCTTAAAGACCTAGTCATATTTTACATCAATAGAAGTCAATATTAATCATCACCTTATTTAATTCTCATCTGAAAGTTGGAAGCTAAAATTACATTTAGTCTTTTCACAAATTGTTTCATATTCAAACATTTAAATTGCACAACAATTCCATGTGAATCTGATAACTAGAATGTGTAGACTTTCCCAGATACAGTTTATGTCGTCCTGTCATCAGTCATAATGTCTCAGATGACAACCAAACTGACATCATATTCATTAAGTACCAATGCACATTTTCAACTGGTTCTATTACCGAAATATGGTTCCTTTTCCCCCACTTGTTTGATGTTCCCAGACTCTCTATGTTTAACAAAGGCTATTCAAGAGTCCTTCAGTAGAGTCAGAGAGAGAGGGGAGAAAGATATTTATGGCGGGGTCATGAACCTTACCCACAGGCCAACGTCATGACAGATGGCTAAAGAATGAGATATTGAGTGCTGAAATGTTGGATGACGTCTCCTTAGGCAAGTTATGATTCCCTGCCAATTAGCAATCGTGCAATGTCAAGGCAACTGTGCTGGAATATGCTATGCGAAAAGTTAACATCTGAGCAGGGACGAATAATGTTTATTTTCTCGCAAAATTAACATTATTTGCAAGGGCCTCAAGGAATAAAATGGGTTCTGTATTGGAAATGTCCAGAAAGATTACTGTTCCCACTCCGTTCCTTCGTCTAAGCCCAATAGTGTGTTTCCACCATCTCGGTGACTCACCTTGGATGGTGTCTCCTGGCTGGTAGTTGGTCTGGTTGACAGTGACAGTGTATGGTGAGGAAGAGCTCTGCCCTGTGCTGCCATGAAAACTATTACCAGGTAGCATTGAGCCACACTGAGAAGCAATGGAAGATCCTCCCCCACTGAAACCCTCCACTTGTAAAGCAGTCAGAGAGAGGAGAACCCAGAGAAAACACAGCATTTCTCTGTATAGCAGATGTGTGTGTGTGAGTGTGTGTGTGAGTGAGAGAGAGAGAGGAAAAGAGAGAGAGCGAAAGAGAGAGACAGAGTAAGAGTTTCGGGAGAGAAAACATAGGATATCTCATGTGACATGATATTTGACATGTGACCCAATGAATCAATTTACAAATTATAATATTCCTAATGAAATTAAAGACATTTTATAACTACAAAAATACAGTACTCTGCCGGCAGAGTATTGACAATGTAATTCAAACACCTGTGGAAATATAAACTCTGACCTTTTGTCATTGAAGCTCTCTTGTTTAGACAGAAAGTTAAACACTAGTAACAACTTTACAACTAGTCATAATTACACTGTAATAATAATTCAGTTTAAATTACAAATCTATAATTTTAACATATAAAAAGGCAGGGAAAAACCCCTGGAATGATCTTAATATAAGAGCATACATGAGCCTCCATGTTAGAAGATATTGAAACAAATATCCAGTCTTGTTCAAGAGAACTTCATCCAAAAAAAACAAGTATTCAGGTGAATTGTTTGGTGCCAAATTATGTATTAGGCTTTTTATTATCTATCTCTAGCATGATGTCTTAAACACAAATTTCTAACATTACTGAGGACAATTATTATTATTGCTATTAAAACAACAAAAATACATTACAAAGACAATGTGAATGGGTGCTCGCGTCAGTGGGTGCTCTGGTCAGTGGGAGCACTCGTCCCCACTTGCCTAAGATGCCGGCATGGCGAAGCCCCCTGCCCAAAGGGATTTTCCAGGGCGGGAAGGACCAAGCCCTGCCTGATGCCCAGGCTGGTATGGAAGCGAGCGCACACACAACCACCACGACCAGCACACACACCTCTCACACCGTGAAACCAAAACACAAAACATTAATAACTAAACACAAAACACACAGTAATCCCATCCTCACACTCACCCCAGATCGGAGGACCTTAAACATTTATACTGTTCATGTGTCTATGTATTTATTCCAACACTCATTAATTCCAACCTTCAGACAGTCACAGATCAACCCATCTTTCCCAGTAAATCATCATCCTACCATCATCCTACCTTTCTCCTACCCTCCATTCACTAGTGACTGACAATTATTTGTTAGTGTTATTAACATAGGCCTGTTAAATAGTTAGTAGTGAAAGTAGTTCATTCAAATATGGCTTACCAGGTTGATTTAACTTCAGCTAGACGAATGTTGAATTCAACTGTTTCAAGGACGTGATATACAACCGAGTGTGAATCAGAGCTTGGCATACAGAGACCATATATATCAGGTCCCATGTCATGGTAACAAAAATAAAAACCTGTCTTCCTCTACTTACCAAGAACTCCACTTCCTTGTGACCTAATGCCCAAAATAAAACTGTATACACACACACACACACACTATTTTGACGTATTTTTGAGTGTACCCATAGCTGTGACAAGACAATAAATGTTCATGTTAAACGTTTTACTCTACAGTAGATTGTTGTTTGTCTAACAAACGTTTCATGTAGCTGTTGAAGACATATAATTAACAAAGGAGGTCCTACAGTAAGGTATTATATATGGATCTTAATGTAGGTCCTGCACTATGAAGCATTAAAGGCTACATTCTTTCCACATATATTTTCATTTACTTTTGATTTCCTGTCTGACTCTGAATCAAGTCTGGTTGGTTTAACATTTCAAACTTATGGAAGAACCAAGTAAACAACCAAACGAAAGTACACTGATACGTAGATACCCTTTGTCATCAAGTCTCTGTTGACACGGCAATGACAAATCATGCAACACATTTGGAAAACCCACAACAAGAAAGCACTAATGAAATGTTTCCTCATTATGATTTATGATCGGAATCCAGAAGCAAAGTAACTCTACTCTTGAATTATATTGCAAATTTCCTCCCCCCAAGTATATTTTTCCTCATATTTTTCATTTCATTCTGCAACTTTTTCTTGTATGTTTTTTCCAGGACTCTGAATATTTCACCGTACTCTCTATGCCAAATGTCCTCCCCTATATGGTTTAGAAACCAAGTTGCCTCTCTCGTCTCTCTCTGCCCTCTCAGGTCCTGAAGCAGTGTGGATTTTCTATAGCATCAGAAGGCCATAGTGCGGCGCTTTGTATCTCCAGAGGCTCACACTATTCTCACTGGTTCCAGGGTGAAGTTTCCACCTGCAATATGAATAGATCTTGCATCAGCTTCTCCTCCCCCAATCATAACCATAACCAATAGTGGGACATATGCAAAACTGACCAAAGATCAGCAGCTAGGGGAAACTTCACCCCATGACTGATTCTGTTGGAGGGTGTACAATCAGTTTATTCATTGCTGTGTTTTAAGGACTTAAACATGAATTTTGTCTGAAAATGTAATAATTAAAATAACATGTAATGACATGAAATATGACACTTAACTAGTTAGGGTGTAAAATGCTATATCAATCAACTAACAATTGCAACTCCGTTGATGTGCAGCAACTTGTTAGTGTTAGGAACAGGTTTCGGGTTTATGGTTAAGGTTAATGTTAGAGTTATGTTTGGGGGGGGGGGCAGGGATAGGTTATGGTAGGTTAGGGCTAGGGTTTAGGTTAGTGGATACTCAGTTGAACAATTTCTTGATAGTTAGTTGATAAACCATGTGTAGGCCTTACCAAATAAAGCGTTACAGAAAAATTCAAATGTAATAGAATTTCTTAAAGATTACAATATGGCGCCAGATAGTTTTATGGACAACATTATTATCTTGTACTTTGAATATTGAACTGCAACAAACTGACGTGATAGATTTTAACAGACTACATCCATAAACTATAGTGACGAAGAGACTGAAGAGACACACGCAGACAGACCTTGGACAGGAAGTCACTTCACTGAAACAAGACTAACTGAGATATCCTACTATTAAGAGGTGAGTGATACTTTTTACCATAGTATCTCAAAATAGTTACATTCTTTTCCTGTATGTGTTCCTCTCTATTTCTAATGTTATTGGAAAGTGGTAGCTTTTGAATGCACCACTAGCTGAAACAAAACATTTCCACTAGTGGTGAAAAAAGTATTACATTGTCATACTTGATTAAAAGTATCACGACTCAGGATGAGACCCACCTGCAGAGAGTTCGAATCACAGATGTTTATTTACAAAACAGGAGGCAGGCAAACGACAGGTCAAGGGCAGGCAGAGGTCAGTAATCCACAGCAGTGTCAGAAAGGTACAGAACGGCAGGTAGGTTCAGGGCAGGCAGAATGGTCAAAACCAGAAGAACTAGACAACATGGACTAGAGAGAACAGGAGTACAGAAAAACACGCTGGTAGGCTTGACGAGACAAACTATCAACAGACAAACAGAAAACAGGTATGATGTCATGACGCCATGTTTACAGTATACAGTTGAAGTCAGAAGTTAACATACACCTTAGCCAAATACATTTAAACTCTGTTTTTCACAATTTCTGACATTTAATCTGAGTGAAAATTCCCTGTCTTAGGTCAGTTAGGATCACCACTTTATTTAAAGAATGTGAAATGTCCGAATAATAGTAGAGAGAATGATTTATTTCAGCTTTAATTTCTTTCATCACATTCCCAGTGGGTCTGAAGTTAACATACACTCAATTAGTATTTGGTAACATTGCCTTTAAATTGTTTAACTTGGGTCAAACATTTCAGGTAGCCTTCCACAAGCTTCCCAAAATAAGTTGGGTGAATTTTGGCCCATTCCTCCAGACAGAGCTGGTGTAACTGAGTCAGGTTTGTCGGCCTCCTTGCTTGCACATACTTTTTCAGTTCTGACCACAAATTTCCTATAGGATTGAAGGCACTGAATGTTCTGATCTAGTATGAACTACATAAAGCTAACGCTTCATGTGAAAAGTGAAGATAGTTGCAGATAATTACATGTAAGAATGCTGTAAACCTCCACCTCACACAGAGTGAGAATCTTGTTCTGTCCAGGGATCACCACAACAACATAGCGACCCTCCATCTCATTACACTGGAACCTGTTCGTCTCTCCTGCTGGGATGTTGGAGATGACAACACATCTGAAGGAAAGAGTGAAACACAGAGAGAGAGAAACACCGAGAGAGAAGGGGTGGAGGAGAGAGAGAGAGGGGAAGGGGAGAGCGAGAGGGGAAGGGGGAGAGCGACAGCAGGAAAGAGAAAGGGGGGTGGTGCGGGAAGAGGGAGAGTTAGGGGGAGGGCATGGGGGAGAGAGAGCGTGAGAGAAAGAGTGAGGGGTGGGGGGGGTGGTGAGAGAGAGAGAGAAACGCCAGAGAGCGAGCACGAGCACGAGAGCGAGAGAGAGCACGCGAGAGAGAGCGAGAGGAAAGATAAGGAAGGGGGCGGGAGGGGGGGGGGGGGAGATAAGGGGGGGGGGGGGGGTCGGGGGGAGAGATGGGAGAAGGGGAGAGAAAGCATGAGAGTGAATGAGGACTCTTCAATGTACCACACAGAATACAAGCAGTCTGTTAAATATACACAGTGTACAAAACATTAAGAACACCTTCCTAATATTGCCCTCAGAACAGCCTCAATTCGTTGGAACATGGACTCTACAAAGTGTCGACAGCATTCCTAAGGGATGCTGGCCCATGTTGACTCCAATCGTCACGCCCTGACCTGAGTATTCTTTGTTTTCTTTATTGTTTTGGTTAGGTCAGGGTGTGACATGGGTGATGTATGTGTTTCTTGTACAATCTAGGGGTTTTGTAGGTTTATGGGGTGTTTTTACCATCTAGGTGTTTATATATGTCTATGTTGCCTAGATTTCTTCTCAATTAGAGGCAGGTGTTTATCGTTGTCTCTGATTGGGAACCATATTTAGGCAGCCATCTTCTTTGGGTATTTTGTGGGTTATTGTCTGTTAGTTGCCTGTGTCTGCACTATTCATATATAGCTTCACATTTGTTTTGTTTAAGTGTTCTTCGTTAAATAAATACGGGGAATGTATTCTCATCACGCTGCGTCTTGGTCTGCTCACTACGACAAACATGACACCAATGATTTCCACAGTTGTGTCAAGTTTGCGGGACTTCCTTTGGGAGGAGGACCCTTCTTGATACACATGGGAAACTGTGGATGAAAAATCCAGCAAACTGGTGCGCCAGCCTGGCACCTATGTACTACCATACCCCGTTCAAAGGCACATAAATCTTTAGTCTTGCCCTTTCACCCTCTGAATGGCCCAAACACACAATCCATGTCTCAGTTGTCTTTTAAATCCTTCTTTAACATGTCTCCACACCGTCATCTACACTGATTGAAATGGATTTAACAAGTGACATCAATAAAGGATCATATCTTTCACCTGGATTCACCTGGTCAGTCTGTCTTCCTGTGTCTGGCTGGCTGCAGATTTCTGAAGAATCATGACAGAAAGGATAAGATTTCCCTGTGGTCATGGGTTTAGATTCCACTACCCTAGAGTAGGGTTCTCCAAACTCTGTCCTGGGCAGGTGTTCGTAAAGTTTTGTACACTCAGTGGGTTTCACATATAGCCACTGAACAGCTACAGAAGCACGGATGAAGACCAATGTATCCAAATACCTTCAAGACAGGACATAAAAGTGTACAGATGTCTATGTATCACCTGGGGTTGTTGATGCCGTTGTTCTCCAGTGAGTTACCGATGCAGATCTCAGCACCATCAAGTCTCTCAGGACAGCAGTCTCCTCTGTTGGTGATGGTGACAGCTGTCACTCTGTACACATCCAGCAGGTCCACTCTCCGCCAGGGGTTGGTCTCCTGTTCAGTGTGTGTGCAGGATATTTTGTGATAGTTTGATTCTCTGTTGCCATCAATAGCATTGTTAGCCTGGCCATCCCCATACAGTGATGACTGGGTGGCCACTCCTTTCACCACGACATTTACTACAGGGATAAAGAAAAAAAAACGTTTTAACACAGAAATGTCAAATGAAATCACAAAAATCACACGTGACACGATATATGGTTAATTGAATCCTGGTTGAACCTTTGCTAATAATCTTAGTGTTCACATTTAACATTGTCTCCCGCTCCACGTCACTGGTTCACTAACCACCGGTCCAGGAAAGACATCATTTTGCCACACCTGGACTTCATCACTACCCTGACTACTCCCCTTTTATTTAGCCCTCAGTTGTCATCAGTCCTGAGGTGTTGTTTTTTTCATGTCCGCGGTCAGTACGCTTCTCACGTTTGTTCCTTTGCATCCGTTCATTGTTAAATTCACCTTCCACGTCTGCTTTCTGCCTCTCGCTGTATACGTTACAAACATATTGTAGATATGGCAACTTCCTATTTCCCAATGACAACCTATAATATCCTTAATAATATAATATGAAAAAGTTGTCAATCTATTGGGATTTAAAATAATAATGTAGAATAAAACAATATGACAATAAAATAGACTGTTGTATATCACCTGTTGAAGCGCTGGCCATCCGGGCTAGCAACACAACACCTGTGAATAAGTAATAATTTGCATACATCAGAATCATCAAACTAGCTTCACCATACAGTGTGTCATTTTGCACTATTGATAACAGTAGTTGCAGAGGCACGATAGTGAACCAGAGGTATGATTACCAACTGTTGCTATGTAATGTAAAAACAGGACAATAGTAGGAAATAAGTCATATTAATAGTAATAATAATAATAAAAATGATTATAAGGATAAGTGATAATCATCATCAGTGAACCAGTATATGGTGAGAGGAGGAATTTGATGTGTCCCCTCTCTAGGCCAGACAGCTAACATTCATTTTCCCATTAGATAGCTCTGCAAGCATTATCATGTCAAAATACATTCATCCCTCACCGAATACGTAGTTTTGCTGAACAAATATCATAATTTACTGCTGTCCCGCTCAGTAAGTACTTCCAAAAAAGGTAGAACAACATTTTTATAAGCAACCCCAAAAACAATTATGGAAAAAATCTATGTATTGTTAGTGTGCATGTGCAAAATCCACCTCTTCAGCACCTCCAATAAAATCACTCATTACTGCCACTCACAAAAGTGTTTTGACATAACACTTGCAGAGCTGTCTAATGGGAAAATGTAAATTTGCTTTCTGGCCTAGAGAGAACTCGTCATACTCCTTCTCGTCTCCTCTGGCCAGATACTGGTTCAAATTATAGGTTGTGGCAGAACAAGGGGTTTGGTCAAGACGTTTCCCTAGATCAGACACGGACAGAGTATGATAAGCTCGGTTTCAAGGGTGTTTATTAAATAATAAACCAAAAAGAAAAGGTCTTCCCCATGAGACCTTCTCCGGGATACCGTCTCCTGGGCTTCCTGTCAGGAACACAAACTCAATCCCTCATTTTAGCTCAGGTAACCGTCTCCAACTCCATGGAAGTCACCTCACTTCCCCCAGTGTGCTGCCCTTCTGGCAGCTTTATGGGCCTTGCACAGCTGGTGAGCAATCCGCCCTTGATTTACTCACCAGCTCCCAATCAGCCCCAATTAGTCCTGTCCGGAGGGCCCGTCGAGACCTGGCATGTCCAGCAGATGAAGCCATCGCCTATTGATTTATACTCGATCTGTTACCAGACCTCGACGAGTCTCCCCCTGGTGGCTGACCTGCTGTACGCCACAAGGTATAATACTGAAAGCGAGGCAGAATTGGCTGCCGTTGTGCCAATAATCATACGCATACAGTTGTTTGTCGGCATACTGAAATTACTCAGAAGATATTTACCTATTAAGGAGCCGTGAGACTGACTCCACTGCATGGTTAATGGTGGAGGCTTCATTCAACCACTTGTCTCCTGTCTGTAAAGACAAAAGCACATACAGCCCATGCATACATAACATACTTTATGGTCTCCAGTTACCAACTGTATACAGCTAGCTAGGATGCAATCAAGGTCAGTCTGACCTCCTCAACAGTCATGTATCTCCTAATGTCCTGTAAATTAGAGGTGACTCTATGCTGATATCTTTCAAATTAGAATTGGCCTCACTTGGAATAATAGCAAAACCAAACTGAACTGACATAATTATTTACATTATATTCTAGAAACTACTGTTAATCAAATATGAACATTTTACATGTCAAAGCAGCTTGTTTATAACACCCAATGATTTACATTTAAATGATGTCATAGAAAGAAAGTTAACCCAATATGAAAATGTTAAATGACTAAGTGGTTTTTATAGTACCATCCCAGTGATGTCTATATTATCAGTGGTGTTGGAGGGCCAGTAGGAGGCCCTGTTTCCTCTGGTCTAAAAAACAAATATCCCAATGGCCCAGGGCAGTGATTGGGGACATTGCCCTGTGTAGGGTGCCGTCTTTCGGATGGGACATTAAACAGGTGTCCTGACTCTCTGTGGTCACTAAAGATCCCATGGCACTTATAAGAGTAGGGGTGTTAACCCTGGTGTCCTGACTAAATTCCCAATCTGGCCACCTAATCATACCCGGTTTCCAATTGGCTCATTCATCACCCCTCCTCTCCCTTGTAACTATTCTCCAGGTTGTTGCTGTAAATGAAAATGCATTCTCAGTCAACTTATCTAGTAAAATAAATAAATAAAAATATATAGACCTGCAAGCACACATGCATGTCCAAAGGCCTGCCCACATTCACAACCGCACCCAAATACAGACGCACCCACTCCTGCACCCAAAGCAATACAGTGTAAACAAGCTAAGGAAAAAGAGCAACATTGGTAGTATGTTGAAAACAGCAACATTGGTAGTATGTTGAAAACAGCAACATTGGTAGTATGTTGAAAACAGCAACATTGGTAGTAGAGGTCGACCGACTATGATTTTTCAACGCCAATACCGATTATTGGAGGACCAAAAAAAGCCGATACCGATTAATTGGCCGATTTTATATATATATATATATATATATTTGTAATAATGACAATTACAACAATACTGAATGAACAATGAAAACCTTTATTTTAACTTAATATAATACATCAATAAAATCAATTGTCTCAGATAATTAATGAAACATGTTCAATTTGTTTTAAATAATGCAAAAACAAAGTGTTGGAGAAGAAAGTTCCGTATTTTATCTAACGGGTGGCATCCATAAGTCTAAATATTGCTGTTACATTGCACAACCTTCAATGGTATGTCATAATTACGTAAAATTCTGGCAAATTAGATCGCAACGAGCCAGGCGGCCAAAACTGTTGCATATACCCTGACTCTGCGTGCAATGAACGCAAGAGAAGTGACACAATTTCCCTAGTTTAATATTGCCTGCTAACATGAATTTCTTTAAACTAAATATGCAGGTTAAAAAAAATATATACTTCTGTGTATTGATTTTAAGAAAGTCATTGATGTTAATGGTTAGGTACATTCGTGCAACGATTGTGCTTTTTTCACAAATGCGCTTTTGTTAAATCATCCCCCGTTTGGCGAAGTTGGCTGTCTTTTTTGCAACGAGCCACGCGGCCCAAACTGCTGCATATACCCTGACTCTGTTGCACAGAACGCAAGAGAAGTGACACAATTTCCCTAGTTAAAATAAATTTATGTTAGCAGGCAATATTAACTAAATATGCAGGTTTAAAAATATATACTTGTGTATTGATTTTAAGAAAGGTGTTGATGTTTATGGTTAGGTACACATTGGTGCAACGACATTGCTTTTTTGCAAATGCACTTGTTACATCACCCGTTTGGCAAAGTAGGCTGTGATTCAATGATAAATTAACAGGCACTGCATCAATTATATGCAATGCAGGACAAGCTAGATAAACTAGTAATATCATCAACCATGTGTAGTTAACTAGTGATTATGTTGATTGTGATTGTGTCCAAAAATGACGATTACCGATTGTTATGAAAACTTGAAATCGGCCCTAATCGGCCAACTCGATTAATCGGTTGACCTCTAATTGGTAGTATGTTTAAAACAGCAATATTGGTAGTATCTAGAAAACACCAACATTGGTAACATGTATAATACAATAACAGTAATGATGATGCCCATCTGCAATACAGTTATACTTAAACAGGTGTACTTATGACTATCTGATTATCTGGCATTTCAAATTGGATAAAACAAAATACAGTCTACTGTACAGTTTGAACCAACTTAGTGGCCTTGTTAGAGTGTCCACCCTGAGGTTGGGGGTTCATTCCCCGGTCAAGTCATACTGTACCAAACCTGAAAAAAATGGGACACTATGCCTCTCTACATGGCACTCAGTATTAAGGAGAGGGATTAGGGGTAAGGCTCTGTGATAGCCTAGTGTCCTGTAAAGGGGAGAGTTTTGTACTGTACATCAAGCTGCCTCACACTACAGAAGCAGGTGATGGGTACCACAGGGCAGGAGCCTAACACTGACTTACAGTCATCACTAGCAACTACAAACAGATGACTAGAAAAAATAAGACAAATAAAAAATAACAATTTTGCCAAACCCTTTTTAAATTAGTTAACTGATTATTGAGCAATGTCGAAAATCTGATTCTTAGCACTTTTGGAGAATGTAGCAATGCTAGTGGAAATCAAGTGATGTAAAAATACTTTAAAACCTTTTCACATGTACCAGCACACGGGTATGATTATTCTACAGTGGTACCTGTAGTGTACGATCAAACCGGTGTGATTAGAATGCTTCTTTAGGACGTCCAGTTTTGGTATAAGGAAACAATCAGCATTTGAGATGGCCACACTGTTTTTTTTCAGAAACATTTTGCACAAACACAGTCCTTACAAAGTTATGTCCAGAATGTGAGCAGTTTATTTTTGGATGCAATGTTTAGACATTCACAGAAGTAGCTACAGCATAACACAATCATCCAAAACGGAAAAATGAAGGCTACATTTGTCCTAGCAATGAGGAAAGATGTACATAACACAAACGGTCATATTTTTATAACTCTCGGCTGGCAGAAACTACAATATGAATTAGCTAATAACAATAACTATTTCTAATTAATCACATCATGGATGAACTCACCATTGATCGAAATAAGTGAGTAAAACACTTTCTATAAATCGGAAGTAATCCTACGATGGGTAGTTTGTGCAAGCTAGCACGAGGACGCGCTCTTTGAAAGCACAGTCGATAGCGCGCCGGACCTCGGGCTAGAAGGTCGAGGGTTCAAGACCTGCTCCCTGCTGTTTCATTACAATACTGTAGGTGCCTACAGTGGAAACGACAACACGATATACAGAATATAAGGAACTTACTTTGATAGGAACGCACACATGTCCAAAGTGATTATGTGTAAGGAAAACAAAAAGAAGACAAGCACTCACCAGCAAGAAAATGTTCCAATTTTTGCAAGACTGTGCAAATATATGCATACTTGATCTGCACATTCATGAGTGAAGTGCGGTGGGCACTCCTGGAATAGAGAAATGTATACATCTCAGTAAAGTAAAGCCTCAAACATGAATTATCCGCAACGCAGAAATGGGCCAGTTCTATGTGAATTAATGAGGAGGCAGAACACACCTCAATTCAACCTGTTGTTAGAAAATACAACTTGTTAGATAATAATTTGAAATTGACAAGTTGAAAGATGGCCAATAGATATTTATCAGGCAGCGCATGTTAACTGTCATGTTGCGTAAAATCACATTTTGGAACAGTGAGCGCATTCTGACATTACGTGCATAAAACAACTCATGCTGGGGAGACCTTTAGAGATATTTGGAACTCAGGTGTGTATCTTTACTTAACCACTTATATTTTTTAAGAACTTTTACTCCACTACATTCTAAAAGAAATGAATGTATTTTTTACTCCATACATTTTCCCTGACACCCATAAGCACTTGTTACATTTTGAAAGCTTAGCAGGACAGGAAAATTGCCCAAATCATGCACTTATCAAGAGAACATTCCAGGTCATCTCTAATGCCTCTGATCTGGCGGAGTAACTAAACACAAACGCCTCATTTGTAAATTATGTCTGAGTGTTGGTGTGTGTCCCCTGGCTATCTGAAAAAATATATAAATAATAATAATTGAAATTATGTATCCTTTTCTTGTACTTTTTGTCACACCCTGATCTAAAAGCTACCACTTTCCAATAACATTAGAAATTGAGAGAAACACATACAGGAAAAGAATGTAACTATTTTGAGATAGATTGGTAAAAAGAATCACTCACCTCTTAATAGTAGGATATCTCAGTCAGTCTTGATCAGTGAAGTGACTCCTCTCTCCAAGGTCTGCCTGCATGTCTCTTCATCACTATACTTTATGGAGGAAGTCTGATAATCTATCACGTCAATTTATGTTGCCTTAGCAACATGTAAATCATGGCTTCTCCTCTTGTACTCCGTTTAGTCAATGTCAACATATTACTCTCCGTAAAGGCATGGAACACAACAGATGCATTTCAATATTCAAAGTACAAGAAGACAATGTTGTCCATAAAACTCTCTTGACCCTTATTCTAATCTTTAAGTAAATATATTGAATATATTTTTTTTAGCACTTTTTTAGATAAGTCCCCCTACATACGGTTTCTCAACAAACTTTAAGAAATTGTTAATCTGACTATTCACTAACCATAGCCCTAACCTTACCATAACCTATCCCTGTCCCCCAACCATAACTCTAACCCTAACCTTAAACGCCAAACCTGGCCCTAACCCTAACAAGTTGCTGCACATGAACAGAGTTGCAATTGTTAGTTGATTGATATTGCATTTTACACCCTAACTAGTGTTAAGGTGAGCCTCTGGAGCTACACAGCGCCTCTCTATGGCCGTCTGCTGCTATAGAAAATCCACACTGTTTCAGGACCTGAGAGGGCAGAGAGAGACGAGAGAGGCAACTTGGTTTCTAAACCATATAGGGGAGGAAATGAAATAAAAAATAAAGAATGAAATAAAAAATATAAAGAAAAAGTTTACTTGTGTCACGTTCTGACCTTAGTTCTGTTGTTATGTCTTTGTTTTAGTATGGTCAGGGCGTGAGTTGGGTGGGTTGTCTATGTTCCTTTTTCTATGATTTGGGATTTCTGTGTTTGGCCTGGTATGGTTCTCAATCAGAGGCAGCTGTCAATCGTTGTCCCTGATTGAGAACCATACTTAGGTAGCCTGGTTTCACTGTTGAGTTGTGGGTGATTATTTTCCGTGTTTGTGCCACACGGGTTTCGTTTGTTTTGGTCTTTCACTTTGTTATTTTGTATATTGTAGTGTTCAGTTGTACATATTAAAATGGACACTTACCACGCTGAAAATTGGTCCGAAATCTCATATCTCTCCTCGTCAGAAGAAGAGGACGAGCGTTACAACTTGGAGGGAGGAGATTATATTCTGTTGCAATAAAATTCAAGAGTAGAGTTACTTTGCTTCTGGATTCTGATCATAAATCATAATGAGGAAACATTTAATTAGAGCTTTATTGTTGTGGGTTTTCCAAATGTGTTGCATGATTTGTCCTTGCCGTGTCAACAGAGACTTGACGACAAAGGGAATCTATGTGTCAGTGTCCTTTCATTTGGTTGTTTACTTGGTTCTTCTATTAGATAAAAATGTAAAACCAACCAGACTTGACTCAGAGTCAGACTGGAATTTTTCCTGCGTAAGGCATGTCAAAAGTAAATAAAACTATATTTGGAAACAATGCGTGTGTGTGTGTGTTTGTGTGTGTGTTATTAGGTCACAAGGAAGTGGAGTTCTTGATAAGTAGACGAAGACAGGTATTTATTTTTGTTACCATGACGTGGGACCTGATATATATGGTCTCTGTGTGCCAAGCTCTGATTCACACTCGGTTGTATATCACGTCCTTGAAACAGTTGAATTCAACACTCGTCTAGCTGAAGTTAAATCAACCCGGTAAGCCATATTGAATGAACTACTTTCACTACTAACTATTTAACAGGCCTATGTTAATAACACTAACAAATAATTGTCAGTCACTAGTGAATGGAGGGAAGTGTTGCAGGAGAAAATGGTAGGATGATGATTTACTGGGAAAGATGGGTTGATCTGTGACTGTCTGAAGGTTGGAATTAATGAGTGTTGGAATAAATACATAGACACATGAACAGTATAAATGTTTGAGCTCCTCCAATCAGGGTGAGAATGTGTGTTTAGTTATATATGTTTTGTGTTTTGGTTTCACGGTCTGAGAAGTGTGTGTGCTGGTCGTTGTGGTTATGGTATCAGGAATCAAGGTAAAACCCAAGTGCAGATGGTGTGAAGTAACAATGTTTATCGTAACTCTGGAATCTAGAAGAAAAAGAAAGACACACCTATTTAGACGAGGTGCTGGCTAGCGGAGTAGAAAACTTGAAAATAAAAGAGACCCGCACACTCTAGGAGCTCAGATGCAAAAACTTAATTACCAACGTTTCGACAGCCAAGCTGTCCTCATCAGGGTACAATCACAAACCAAAAGACACAGGTGTCTGCAATCATGGGACAGACAAACGACAGGTCAAAGGAAGGCAGGGGTCGATAATCCAGGGCAGGAGCAAGGTACAGGACGGCAGACAGGCTAAGAGTCAGGGACAGGCAGAGGTAAGGCGGGCAGGTACAGGGTCAGGACAGGCAAGGCTCAAAAACCAGGAGGATGAGAAAAAGAGAGGCTAGGAAAAGACAGGAGCTGACAGGACAAACGATGGTAAGCTTGAACAAACAAGACGAACTGGCAGAGACAGACAGAAAACACAGGTATAAATACACAAGGGATAATGGGGAATACGAGCAACACCTGGAGGGGGGTGGACATATGGTGAAACTGATCAGGGCGTGACATGTGGGTGCGCTCGCTTCCATACCAGGCTGTGCGTCAGGCAGGGCTTGGTCCTTCCCGCCCTGGAAAATCCCTTTGGGCAGGGGGCTTCGCCATGCCGGCATCTTAGGCAAGTGGGGACGAGTGCTCCCACTGACCAGAGCACCCACTGACGCGAGCACCCATTCACATTGTCTTTGTAATGTATTTTTGTTGTTTTAATAGCAATAATAGTAATTGTCCTCAGTAACATTAGAAATTAGTGTTTAAGACGTCATGCTAGAGATATATAATAAATAGTCTAATACATAATTTGGCACCAAACAATTCACATGAATACTTGTTTTTTTTGGATGAAGTTCTCTTGAACAAGACTGGATATTTTTTTCAATATCTTCTAACATGGAGGCTCATGTGTGCTCTTATATTAAGATCATTCCAGGGGTTTTTCCCTGCCTTTTTATATGTTCAAATTATAGATTTGTAATTTAAACTGAATTATTATTACAGTGTAATTATGACTAGTTATATAGTTGTTACTAGTGTTAAACTTTCTGTATGAAAAAGAGAGCTTTAATGACAAAAGGTCAGAGTTTATATTTCCACAGGTGTTTGAGTTCCATTGTCTGTACTGCCCGGGAAACATTACCTATATACTGTATGTTTGTAGTTACAAAACGGCTATAAATCTCATTAGAAATATTATCATTTATAGATGTGTCTTTGTAAATTGATTAATTTATCCTATGCAAACTCTTGTTTGCTCTCTCTCTCTCTCTCTCTCTCTCTCTCTCTGTCTCTCTCTCTCTCTCTCTCTCTCTCTCTCTCTCTCTCTCTCTCTCTCTCTCTCTCTCTCTCTCTCTCTGTCTCTCTCTCTGTCTCTCTCTCTCTCTCTCTCTCTCTCTCTCTCTCTCTCTCTGTCTCTCTCTCTCTGTCTCTCTCTCTCTCTCTCTCTCTCTCTCTCTGTCTCTCTCTCTCTCTCTCTCTCTGTCTCTCTCTCTGTCTCTCTCTCTCTCTCTCTCTCTCTCTCTCTCTCTCTGTCTCTCTCTCTCTCTCTCTCTCTCTCTTTCTCTCTCTCTGTCTCTCTCTCTGTCTCTCTCTCTCTGTCTCTCTCTCTGTCTCTCTCTCTCTGTCTCTCTCTCTGTCTCTCTCTCTCTCTCTCTCTCTGTCTCTCTCTCTCTCTCTCTCTCTCTCTCTCTCTCTCTCTCTCTCTCTCTCTCTCTCTCTCTCTCTCTCTCACAGAGAAATGATGGGTTTTCTCTGCCTTTTCCTGTCTCTGACTGCTTTACAAGTGGAGGCTTTCAGTGGGGGAGGATCTTCCATTGCTTCTCAGTGTGGTTTAATGCTACCTGGTAATAGTTTTCATGGCAGCACAGGGCAGAGCTCTTCCTCACCATACACTGTCACTGTCAACCAGACCATCTTCCAGCCAGGAAACACCATCCAAGGTGAGTCACCGAGATGATGGAAACACACTATTGGGCTTACCCAATCCATACTGTTTTGGCTCAGATGAAGGAACGGAGTGGGAACAGTAATCTGTCTGGACATTTCTAATATTTTGTGAGTCAATTTAAATCAACGTTTTAACAGGGCTTATTGTGTTACTTTTTATTGTTACCTTTTATTTTTTGTCTACTTGGTAAATAGTTTGTTCTTCTTGAACTGCATTGTTGGTTAAGGACTCGTAAGTAAGCATGTCACGGTAAAGTCTACACTTGTTGTATTCGGCGCATGTGATTTTATTTGAGATAGACCATTTACCAGAATTGACCTTTGGCAGTCTGTCCCTGCTCAGACGTAAACTTTTCACATAGCATATTCCAGCACAGTTAATATGACAATACAAGATTGCTAAGAGGCAGGGAATCATGACTTAGTCCAAGGACATGTCATCCAGAGATTCAGCACTCAATTTCCCTTTCTCCATCTCTCTCCCTTTTTCAATTTCTCTCTCTCCCTTTCTCCCCCCTCTCTTTCTCAGTGACTCTGTCAGGAAACTTAACCTATAAAGGGTTTCTTCTGGAGGCCCATGAGGAAGGACAGAACAAGGCTGTGGGAACGTTCTCTCTGGGCAGTGGAACTGGGATCGTTCTTGTGCCTTGCAATGGGATCGCAGTGAGTTACTGTTAGGGTTGTAAAATTCCTGAAACAATCCCAGTTGGAGGATTCCCACCCTGCTCATACCCTCCTGAATCTGGAGATCCTCCAACTGAGATTTCTGGAAAACCTGGAACATTTTGGGAGAGTTTCTGGAATTTTGTAACCCTAGTTGCAATACAGCACAGGACATTCTGGCCATAGTCTTCACTGTTACCAATTTACCCACTGTTTTATTGGACTATATTGACTCATCAATATGTCAAATGAAACTGATTTGAGCCCAATAATAGGAGAGATTTTACTGGTCCGGCTACACAGTGCTGAAAAGTAGGGTTGCAAAAATTCCGGTAACTTCCCAAAATTCCAAGGTTTTCCAGAAATCTAGTTGGTGGATTCCAGATTTACTGCTTAAAACCTGGGCATTTTGGGCAAGTTACCGTTTTTTTCCAACCTTAAACAAGAGTTTGTTACCTTTACGTACTATAGCTAGAAACACCAATGAGAAATGATGAGTGCCTTACCTGCCATCAATGTACCAAGATCATTGTTCTCTATTGATTGACTTTACCGGTTGTTTTATTGTTAGGCCTCTGGGGTGAGTCAAAGCAACAATCAACCTAGATCATCAGTAACAGTCACCTGGACAGCACCATCCTCATCCTCATTGGGCAACATCATAGTCAAGTGAGTCTCTACTAGAGTTGAACATTTACAGTAACTTTCTCCAAATTCCCAGGTTCTCCAGAAATCCTGGTTGGAAGTTACTGGAATTTGGCAACCAAAGTCTCTGCTAAAACCATCACAAACACGACACAGTTATTTTTTACATGATTTTTCTGTAGGACATAACTGAAATCACATATATTTTGTCAAAAATGTTTGCAGAGGTGCCATATCTATTGAAAAATGACAGTACTGTATATCTATTTGTAGTATAAAAACATTTTGGTGCATGATCCAACGGCACAGACAACAGCTCAGCATCTAGATTTCATTTACCGTTGGTTGTGTTGTCGAAATGACCTTACGTTGATGACTTCCTCCAAACCCATTCAATTTTCTTTGGTGATTCAGTGTCATCACATAGATATTTGGGGTAGAAATTACGAGAAACAACGTTGATTAAACTAGTTTTACCCAGTGATAAGCCTCTAAATGTTTGCTGTGGGTTGCAAAATTCCAGAAACTTTCCCAAAACTCCCAGGTTTTTCAGAAATTGATGTTCTGCAGAATCAGGATGGAATGAGCACTGGGAATCCTACAACCATGGGATTTTGAAAAAAATGGGTAATTTGAGAACAGTGCAGGAATTTTGTGCAGTCTAATATTGGTACTATTATCCGTCTTCCTCTTCAAGGTCAACATTTATGCAGACCTCCAGTGTATTTTGGATTGCAGTGCCTAGCGTGACTGTAAACCGACTGTTCTCAACTGTCCCCACAACAAGAGCTCAAACAACAACTACAGCTCCTCCTACAACAACTACTGATCCTACTACAACAACTACTGATCCTACTACAACAACTACTGATCCTACTACAACAACTACTGATCCTACTACAACAACTACTGATCCTACTACAGCAACTACTGATCCTACTACAACAACTACTGATCCTACTACAACAACTACTGATCCTACTACAACAACTACTGATCCTACTACAACAACAACTATTGCTCAACTAAATCTCCATCCACAACAACCACAGCTCCTACTACAACAACTACAGCTCTCACTACAACAACTACAGCTCCTAACACAACATCTACTGGACCTATCCCAAACAGCTCTGAACAGCACAACTATGACTCCTACTGCTACATCTGCTACTCCAAGTCCTACTCCTATGCCTCCTACTGCTACATCTGCTACTCCTAGTCCTACTCCTCTGACTCCTAATACATCAACAACTCCAACTACTGCTACTGCTACAACTCCTCTTAGACTTACGGTAATGTCCTTAGACACAAGTATAGATACATAGTACTTGTACTATTTTAATTCAATTTAGCAGGCATTGTTGAGTGTTGCGCTAAGTGTTGCGCTAGTGTTGTGCTAGCTCTCAACATGAAAAAGTTTAATTTCATAGAAATTAAACAAGACCACTTTCTCTTTGTCACACAGGGACGAAAATGTTGTGCTTAAAGCCAAGGTTGTAACGAGTCGGCATGTATTTGAATCGTGACTCTGTGTCGCGTGAGAGGACGCAGGACAGAATATTCTGTTATCAGTATTATGAAGTGGTGCCAATTTTGTACTGTCACTAAGTGCTGAGATTTTCCTGGTCAGGCTGTATGTCCAGGGTTAGTCAAGGCCCAAAGTGTATATATGTCAAAACCCCCAAAAATCTGTATACAGTTCCTTCGGAAAGTATTTGGACCCCTTGATTTTTAAAAACATTTTGTTACATTACAGCCTTATTCTAAAATGTATTAAATCTTTTTTTCCCTCATCAATCTACACACAATACCCCGTAATGACAAAGCAAAAACAGGTTTTTAGAAATGTTCGCTAATTTATATCGGTTAAATTTTTTTTGAAATATCACATTTACATAAGTATGCAGACCCTTTACACAGTATTTTGTTGAAGCACCTTTGGCAGCGATTACAGCCTCAAGTCTTCTTGGGTATGACGCTACAAGCTTAGCACACCTGTATTTGGGGAGTTTCTCCCATTCTTCTCTGCAGATCCTCTCAAGCTCTGTCAGGTTGGATGTGGAGTGTTACTACACAGTTGGATGTGGATTGTTACTGCACAGGTCTCTCTGTCTGGGCCACACAAGGACATTCAGAGCCACTCCTGCGTTGTCTTGGCTGTGTGCTTAGGGTCACTGTCCTTTTGGAAGGTGATCCTTCACCACAGTCTGAGGTCCTGAGCTCTTTGGAGCAGGATTTCTTCAAGGATCTCTCTGTACTTTGCTCCGTTCCTCTTTGCCTCGATCATGATTAGTCTCCCAGTCCCTGCTGCTGAAAAACATCCCCCCAGCATGATGCTGCCACCACCATGCTTCACCGTAGGGATGGTGCCAGGTTTCCTCCAGACGTGACGCTTGGAATTCAGGCCAAAGTGTTACATTTTCGTTTCATCAGACCAGAGAATCTTGTTTCTCATGGCCTGAGAGTCATTAGGTGCCTTTTGGTAAACTCCAAGTGGGATGTATTGTGTATTTTACTGAGGATTGGCTACCGTCTAGCCACTCTACAATAAAGGCCTGATTGGTGGAGTGCTGCAAAGATGGTTGTTCTTCTGGAAGGTTCTCCCATGTCCACAGAGGAACTCCAGAGATCTGTCAGAATGACCATCGGGATCTTGGTCATCTCCCTGACCAAGGACTTTCTACCCCTGTTGCTCAGTTTGGCCATACCGCCAGCTCTAGGAAGAGTTTTGGTGGTTCTAAACTTCTTCCATTTAAGAATGATGGAGGCCACTGTGCTCTAGGGACCTACAATGCTGGAGAAATGTTGTGGTACCCTTCCCTAGATCTGTGCCTCGACACAATCCTGTCTCGGAGCTCTTCGAACTCATGGCTTGGTTTTTGCTCTGACATGCGCTGTCAACAGTTGGACCTTATGTAGATCAATTGAATTTACCACAGGTGGACTCCAATCAAGTTGTAGAAACATCTCAAGGATGATCAAGGGAAGCAGGATGCCCCCAAGCTCAATCTCGAGTCTCATAGCAAAGGGTTTGAAAACTTTTTTTTGCAAGGTATTTCTGTTTCTAATTTGTAATAAATTTACAAAACAACAACAACACTGTTTTCGCTTTGCCATTATGTGGTAGATTGATGAGGGGAAAACATTTTTGAGTACATTTTAGAACAAGGCTGTAACGTAGCCAAATTTGGAAAAAGGGAAGGGGTTTGACTATTTTTCCAATGCACTGTATATATATGTATATACAGTATATATAATAATTTTTTAAATTTGTTTTACGCAGAGTTTGAGAGAAAGAAAGCGCTACTCTAGACCAATGGGCTGCGATGTTAGAGATGACCCCAGGAAATGCACCTACATCTCTGTCACAACCTACCCTCCTTTCATAGTGGAGATTAGTGCACCTGCAGAGACACCTAAGGGATACCTGGGAATCATCACTGAAATGCTAACTAATCAAATCAAGGTACCACGACACATCCAGATTTCCTTATATCATTGTATTCGAAGGACAGCAATGAAGTGGTTAAGTTTAAGCAAGTATGTTTAGGGATTGGTTAAATAAAGGCAAGTAAATCTAATTTGTTAATGTTAGGATGGGATTCAAACCAGTGACCTTGTGTATGGCAACCCATATCAACCTTTTATAAATCAGATACTTAGACAATACAGGAACCTCTCAATTCATCACCAAAACATACTTCATTAATGATGAATATTGTTGATATTTTTTTCAGTTTGAATCAGTGATTGTGGTGTACGAAAGTGGAACATTTACTGTTCAAAACGCCTTTTACAATGGAGCCACATTTATCAACAACACACTAGTAAGTTTAAGCCTCTAGTGATATTACAAATTACATATACAGAGGATTACTTCTACTCGGGAGCACAAGACAGTCCTGTTTGAACTTCCATTATTTAATAGTTTGATTATTTCATACTTTTCTTTCAGGTGGAGGTGACAGACAAAGAACTTGCTTATGATCCTTATATAAAAATACTTCAATTGAACTTCATCATCCCTGATAATTTGACTCCATTTTTGCTCCAAACCTTGACCCTAACACCCAGATGTGTAATAGATACTGGTCTTCAAAAAGTGTTGTTTGTCCAAGGATCTGTTGAGGATAATGGTAAGATTCAAGAGTGCGTCTTCTAAAATAAATGCTTTTATGTCTACCATAAAATTCTATTTAAAATGTACATTTGCTGACTATGATAACACAACTGTTAATGCAAGAGTGCTCGTACACAAGCGTGCACACACGCACGCACACACACACACACACACACACACACACACACACACACACACACACACACACACACACACACACACACACACTTTAATGTCTACCATAAAATGCTATTTAAAATGTACATTTGTTGACTATGCTGACACAGCTGTTTTGCATATTGTAAGAGCACTTGTACACACACACACACACACACACACACACACACACACACACACACACACACACACACACACACACACACACACACACACACACACACACACACACCTAGGAAAGAGGAAGTGTTCTGTAACTTTGCAAAATGTGTTGTTCTTCTCCTGCAGGTGATCTTGGCTCTCCCTCCATTATACTTTTGACAGGCCTCTCCAGTCAGGTTTCCTCAAGCTGTAGGAAACCCCTTTTTCACAGTGAGTGAAGTCGACTTTTGGTCATTTATCACTTACTGTGGTCATTGTACACTGTGGTCATTGTGGACTGTGGTCATTGTGGACTGTGGTCATTGTGGACTGTGGTCATTGTGGACTGTGGTCATTGTGGACTGTGGTCATTGTACACTGTGATCATTGTACACTGTGGTCATTGTGGACTGTGGTCATTGTACACTGTGGTCATTGTACACTGTGGTCAGTGTACACTGTGGTCGTTGTGCAGTGTGGTCGTTGTGCAGTCTGGTCGTTGTGCAGTCTGGTCATTGTGCAGTGTTGTCATTGTGCAGTGTGGTCATTGTGAAATGTGGTCATTGTGCAGTGTGGTCATTGTGCAGTGTGGTCATTGTGCAGTGTGATCATTGCACACTGTGGTCGTTGTGAAATGTGGATTTGTGCAGTGTGGACATTGTAGACTGTGGTCATTGTGGACTGTGGTCATTGTGCAGTGTGGACATTGTAGACTATGGTCATTGTGGACTGTGGTCATTGTGCAGTGTGGACATTGTAGACTGTGGTCATTGTGCAGTGTGGTCATTGTGGACTGTGGACATTGTGGACTGTGGTCATTGTCCAGTGTGATCATTGTGGACTGTGGTCATTGTGGACTGTGGTCATTGTGCAGTGTTTACATTGTAAACTGTGGTCATTGTGCAGTGTGGTCATTGTGGACTGTGGACATTGTGGACTGTGGACATTGTGCAGTGTGGACATTGTAGACTGTGGTCATTGTGCAGTGTGGTCATTGTGGACTGTGGACATTGTGGACTGTGGTCATTGTGCAGTGTGGTCATTGTAGACTGTGGTCATTGTGCAGTGTGGTCATTGTGGACTGTGGACATTGTGGACTGTGGTCATTGTGCAGTGTGGTCATTGTGGACTGCGGTCATTGTACACTGTGGTCATTGTGGACTGTGGTCTTTGTCAACTGTGGTCATTGAACACTGTGGTCTTTGTGGACTGTGGTCATTGTGGACTGTGGTCATTGTACACTGTGGTCATTGTGAACTGTGGTCATTGTACACTGTGGTCATTGTGGACTGTGGTCATTGTACACTGTGGTCATTGTACTGTGTGGTCATTGTGCTGTGGTCATTGTGGACTGTGGTCATTGAACACTGTGGTCTTTGTGGACTGTGGTCATTGTGGACTGTGGTCATTGTACACTTTGTTGGCTGTGGTCATTGTAGGCTGTGGTCATTGTGGGCTGTGGTCATTGTGGACTGTGGTCAATGTGGACTGTGGTCATTGTGGACTGTGGTCATTGTGGAGTTTGGTCATTGTTCAGTGTGGTCATTGTGGACTGTGGTCATTGTGCTGTGTAACGTGATTGTGCTGTGTGACGTCATTGTGCTGTGTGGTCATTTTACACTGTGGTCATTTTGCTGTGTGACGTCATTGTGGACTATGGTAATTGTACACTGTGGTCATTGTGGACTGTGGTCATTGTCCACTGTGGTCACTTTGGACTGTGGTCACTGTGGACTGTGGTCATTGTGGACTGTGGTCATTGTGCTGTGTGGTCAATGTACACTGTGGTCATTGTGGACTGTGGTCATTGTACACTGTGGTCATTATGGACTGTGGTCATTTTGGACTGTGGTCATTTTGGACTGTGGTCATTGTGGACTGTGGTCATTTTGGACTGTGGTCATTGTGGACTGTGGTCATTTTGGACTGTGGTCATTGTGGACTCTGGTCATTGTAGACTGTGGTCATTGTGGACTGTGTTCATTTTGGACTGTGGTCATTGTGGACTGTGGTCATTTTGGACTGTGGTCATTGTGGACTGTGGTCATTTTGGACTGTGGTCATTGTGGACTGTGGTCATTGTGGACTGTGGTCATTGTGGACTGTGTTCATTTTGGACTGTGGTCATTGTGGACTGTGGTCATTTTGGACTGTGGTCATTGTGGACTGTGGTCATTTTGGACTGTGGTCATTGTGGACTGTGGTCATTGTGGACTGTGGTCATTGTTCACTGTGGTTATTGTGCAGTTTGGTCATTGTCCTTTGTGGTCATTGTCCTGTGTGGTCATTTTACACTGTGGTCATTTTACACTGTTTTCATTGTACAGTGTGGTCATTTTACACTGTTTTCATTGTACAGTGTGGTCATTTTACACTGTGGTCATTGTACAGTGTGGTCATTTTACACTGTGGTCATTGTACAGTGTGGTCATTTTACACTGTGGTCATTGTCCTTTGTGGTCATTGTCCTGTGTGGTCATTTTACACTGTGGTCATTGTGCTGTGTGGTCATTGTGCTGTTTGGTCCTTGTGCTGTGTGGTCCTTGTGCTGTGTCGTCAATGCGCTTTGTGGTCATTGTACACTTGTCATTGTAGACTGTGGTTTTTGTAGACTGTGGTCTTTTTAGACTGTGGTTTTGTATGCTGAGTTAATGGCAGTGTAGACTGTGGTCATTGTGCTGTTTGGTCATTGTGTTGTGTGGTCATTATGCAGTGTGGTCATTCATTGTGCAGTGTTGTCATTGTACACAGTGTGGTCATTGTACACAGCGTGGTATTGTGGACATCAGTCGTTGTACACTGTGGTCATTGTACACAGTGTGGTCCTTGTACACAGTGTGGTATTGTGGACTTCAGTCGTTGTACACTTTGGTCATTGAGCAGTGTGGTCACTATGCTGTGTGGTCATTGTACTCTGTGGTCAATGTGAACTGTGGTCATTGTGCAGTGTGGTCATTGAACGCAGTGGTCATTGTGCAGTGTGGTCATTGTGCTGTGTGGTCATTGTAGACTGTGTGGTCTTTGTAGACTTTGGTCATTGTGCTGTGTGGTCATTGTGCTGTGTTGTCATTGTACATTGTGGTCATTGTGCTGTGTTGTCATTGTGCTGTGTGGTCACTGTGCAGTGTGGTCATTGTGCATTGTGGTTATCGCTCAATGTTGTCGTTGTGCAGTGTGGTCATTGAACACTGTGGTATTTGTGGACTGTGGTCATTGAACACTGTGGTCATTGTGGACTGTGGCCATTGTGGACTGTGGTCATTGTGGACTGTGGTCATTGTGCACTGTGGTCAATGTGGACTGTGGTCACTGTGGACTGTGGTCACTGTACACTATGGTCATTGTGGACTGTGGTCATTGTGGACTGTGGTCATTGTGGACTGTGGTCATTGAACACTGTGGTCATTGTGGACTGTGGTCAATGTACACTGTTGTCAATGTGGACTGTGGTCAATGTACACTGTGGTCATTGTACACTGTGGTCATTGTACACTGTTGTCAATGTGGACTGTGGTCACTGTACACTATGGTCATTGTGGACTGTGGTCATTGTGGACTGTGGTCATTGAACACTGTGGTCATTGTGGACTGTGGTCATTGTGGACTGTGGTCATTGTACACTGTTGTCAATGTGGACTGTGGTCAATGTACACTGTGGTCAATGTGGACTGTGGTCGTTGTGGACTGTGGTCATTGTGGACTGTGGTCATTGAACACTGTGGTCATTGTGGGCTGTGGTCATTGTACACTGTTGTCAATGTGGACTGTGGTCATTGAACACTGTGGTCATTGTGGACTGTGATCATTGTGGACTGTGGTCATTGTACACTGTTGTCAATGTGGACTGTGGTCAATGTACACTGTGGTCAATGTGGACTGTGGTCGTTGTGGACTGTGGTCATTGTGGACTGTGGTCATTGAACACTGTGGTCATTGTGGGCTGTGGTCATTGTACACTGTTGTCAATGTGGACTGTGGTCATTGAACACTGTGGTCATTGTGGACTGTGGTCATTGTGGACTGTGGTCATTGTGCACTGTGGTCAATGTGGACTGTGGTCACTGTGGACTGTGGTCACTGTACACTATGGTCATTGTGGACTGTGGTCATTGTGGACTGTGTTCATTGAACACTGTGGTCATTGTGGACTGTGGTCATTGTACACTGTTGTCAATGTGGACTGTGGTCAATGTACACTGTGGTCAATGTGGACTGTGGTCGTTGTGGACTGTGGTCATTGTGGACTGTGGTCATTGAACACTGTGGTCATTGTGGGCTGTGGTCATTGTACACTGTTGTCAATGTGGACTGTGGTCATTGAACACTGTGGTCCTTGTGGACTGTGGTCATTGTACACTGTTGTCATTGTGGACTGTGGTCATTGTACACTGTTGTCAATGTGGACTGTGGTCATTGTGGACTGTGGTCATTGTACACTGTTGTCAATGTGGACTGTGGTCATTGTGGACTGTGGTCATTGAACACTGTGGTCATTGTGGACTGTGGTCATTGTACACTGTTGTCAATGTGGACTGTGGTCATTGTACACTGTGGTCATTGTGGACTGTGGTCATTGTGGACTGTGGTCATTGTACACTGTGGTCATTGTGCTGTGTGGTCATTGTGGACTGTGGACATTGTACACTGTGGGCATTGGGCTGTGTGGTCATTGTTCACTGTGGTCATTGTGCAGTGTGGTCATTGTGCAGTGTGGTCATCGTGCAGTGTGGTCATCGCACACTGTGGTCATTGTACACTGTGGTCATTGTACACTGTGGTCATTGTCCTTTGTGGTCATTTTACACTGTGGTCATTGTGGACTGTGGTCATTGTGCAGTGTGGTCATTGTACACTGTGGTCATTGTACACTGTGGTCATTGTCCTTTGTGGTCATTTTACACTGTGGTCATTGTGGACTGTGGTCATTGTACACTGTGGTCATTGTACGCTGTGGTCATTGTGGACTGTGGTCATTGTGCAGTGTGATCATTGTGCTGTGTGATCATTGTACAGTGTGGTCAATGTGGAATGTGGACATTGTACTGTGTGGTCATTGTGCAGTCTGGTCATTGCACTGTGGTCTGTAGGATATAATGCTTTTGAGGCTGTTGATGACCACTTGACTCAACCAGTAGGTGTCAGTGTTGAAATGTCCTTTTGAAAAATAACCAGAATTTTCTTGTTTGTTTGTTTGTTTTTCCAGGCCTGTTGATGACGTTGGTCTGTTGGAACCTCTTTAACCTTCTGCCTTAAATCTGCCGAACTTCCAAAGGAGAACTTTACATCCAAGTTCAACATTTTATTGATTTGGCTATTTTTGTTCAATAACAGTGTATTTTGTTATATACTGTAGTCGTGCATATTTATTCATTTATTTTGTATTATTTGTTGAAATGTACATAATATTTATTTTTATGTATTTATTTCACCTTTATTTAACCAGGTAGGCCAGTTGAGAACAAGTTCTCATTGACAATTATGACCTGGCCAAGATAAAGCAAAGCAGTTCGACACATACAACGACACAGAGTTACACATGGAGTAAAACAAACATACAGTCAATAATACAGTATAAACAAGTCTATATACGATGTGAGCAAATGAGGTGAGATAAGGGAGGTAAAGGCAAAAAGGCCATGGTGGCAAAGTAAATACAATATAGCAAGTAAAACACTGGAATGGTAGATTTGCAATGGGAGAATGTGCAAAGTAGAAATAAAAATAATGTGGTGCAAAGGAGCAAAATAAATAAATAAATTAAATACAGTAGGGAAAGAGGTAGTTGTTTGGGCTAAATTATAGGAGTATTATAGAGTGTAAAACTATTCCAATCCCAGTATTTAATTGTCAATGCTAATGTACATACGTTAATGAATGTTTTTGTGTCCTGAAAATATGATTTATTAAGATATTTTACACATATATGTATCTGATCCGTAAGGGTATTCGCTCCACTAGGAGCTGAAAGTACAAGTTAAGTTCTTCAAGAATTTGATATGGAACTGAGCATTGGGTTTTGAATGCCTCTAGAAAACCTTAAGCCATAGAAGTGAAGAAATGTGTACTCTTATGCAATAACACTGTCCACATATATTTTGAATAGAATGTATGCTCCCTTACCTTGTATTTCGGTATTTATTTGGCTGTGTTTACACAGGCAGCCCAATTCTGAAATGTTTGTATTAATTGGTATTTTGACCAATCAGATCAGCTTTGAAAAAATAGCTCTGATGTGATTGGTCAAAAGACAATTTAGTGGAGAAAAAAATAATCACATTTGGGCATCCTGTGGAAACGCAGACATTGTGATGGTAACACATTTACAGGTAGACCAGAGAAGCCATATCCTTGATTGGCAGATGAATCGAAATGCTGATTAGAAGCACCTGCTTCTCACCGCTTACTCACCTGTCTTCCCTATAATACATTTATTTAATTTTTTTATTTATCTGTTATTTTACCAGGTGAGTTGACTGAGAACACAATCTCATTTGCAGCAACGACCTGGGGAATAGTTACAGGGGAGAGGAGGGGATGAATGAGCCAATATACTGTTTCTGTTTGAAAAAGTTGTGAACCTAGAAGGCTGTTAAGCCTAAACTGCATGCTATCATGTTGTAGTTAAAATAATAACAATATATAAAAAGTGAACTAAGCTTTATGCTTTTTGAATGCGGACCCATCACACTTTCCAAGTGAAGAGGTGTAAAAATGAGCTTTTCTAGTCATATTTTTATAAATAGAGTTGTAAGTAACATTGAAAATATGCTTCATGATTTTGTGGAATAGCATAGCCAGGGTTGGGAATGAGGAGGACCCATGGATGTAGACAGATATAACTTGATTTAGAGTAAATCAAATCAAATGTATTGGTCACTTACACATATTTAGCAGATGTTAAGGCGGGTGTAGCGAAATGCTTGTGTTCCTAACTCCAACAGTACAGTAGTATCTAACAATTCACAACAATTCACACAAATTAAATATTAGAATGACCAATGTCAGTGTGGCATTGACTAAATTCTTTAGAATAGAATACAGTGTATGCATTTGAGATGAGTAAAGCAGTATGTAAACATTATTAAAGTGACTAGTGTTCCATTACTAAAGTGGCCAATGATTCCATGTCTATGTATATAGGGCAGCAGCCTCTAAGGTGCAGGGTTGAGTAAGTGGGTGGTAGCCGGCTAGTGATGGCTATTTAACGGTCTGATGGCCTTGAGATATAATCTGTTTTTCAGTCTCGTGGTCCCAGCGTTGATGCACCTGTACTGACCTCGCCTTCAGGATGGAAGTGGGATGAACAGGCCGTGGCTCGGTTATTTGATGTCCTTGATGATATTTTTGGCCTTCCTGTGACAGCGGGTGATGTAGGTGTCCTGGAGGGCAGGTAGGGTGATGAACTCAGCAGACCGTGCCACCCTCTGGATAGCCCTGCAGTTGCGGGCAGTGCAGTTGCCGTACTAAGCGGTGATACAGCCTGACAGGATACTCTCAAATGTTCATCTGTAAAAGTTTCAGAGGGTCTTAGGGGCCAAGTCAAATTTTTGCTGTTGCGCCTTCTTCACCACAGTGTCTGTGTGGGTAGACACACTCAGATTGTCAGTGATGTGTACACTGAGGAAGTTGAAGCTTTCCACCTTCTCCAATGCAGTCCCGTCGATGTGGATGGGGTATGCTCCCTCTGCTGTTTCCTAAAGTCCACGATCAGCTCCTTCGCATTGTTGAAAGGTTATTTTCCTGACACCACTCCGCCAGGGCCCTCACCTCCTCCCTGTAGGCTGTCTCGTCATTGTTGGTAATTAGGCCTACTACTGTTGTGTCGTCTGCAAACTTGATGATTGAGTTGGAGGCGTTTGTGGCCATGCAGCCAAGGGTGAACAGGGAGTACAGGAGGGGGCTGAGCACACACACTTGTGGGGACCCTGTGTTGTGGATCAGCGAAGTGGAGGTGTGGTTTCTTACCTTCCCCACCTGGGGGCTGCCTGTCAGGAAGTCCAGGACCCAGTTGCAAAGGGCAGGGTTCAGACCCAGGGCCGCAAGCTTAATGATGAGCTTGGAGGTACTATGGTGTTGATTGCTGAGCTATAGTCAATGAACAGCATTCTGACGCAGGTTTTCCTATTTTCCAGATGGGATAGGGTCATTTGCAGTGCTATTGGGTTGGTTAGCAAATTAAGTGGGTCTAGTGTGTCAAGGTAAGGTTGAAGTGATATGATCCTTAACTAGCCTCTTAAATTACTTCATGATCACAGAAGTGAGTGCTAGTAGATGCAGGATTTCAGCAAACATGATGTGGCTTGAAAAACTGCTTACATTAAATTATAGTCATTTATCAGACACACCTTTTCAGAGCAACTAGATTTAAGTGCCTTGCTTAATTAAGGACACATCGACAGATTATCCAGTGGAGTCATCATTGTGCGTACACACACACACACACACACACACACACACACACACACACACACACACACACACACACACACACACACACAAACACACACACACAGACCTTAGAGATCCTTTTTATTCTCTATTTTGGTTAGGTCAGGCTGTGACTAGGGTGGGTAGTCTAGTTTCTTAATTTCTATGTTGGCCTGGTATGGTTCCCAATCAGAGTCAGCTGTCTTTTGTTGTCTCTGATTGGGGATCATATTTAGGCAGCCTTTTCCCACAGTTTTTTGTGGGATCTTGTTATTGTGTAGCTGCCTTTGAGCAGCCCGTCATGTTTCATTTTCTTCTGTATTGTTTTTTGGTGAGGTTAATATTTATTAAACATGTGGAACTCTAAGTACGCTGCGCCTTGGTCCATTCATTCAAATGATCGTGACACACTGATTGGTATTTTGATCAGCTATGAAAAACATCTGATGTGAAAAGATCTGATGTTATTGTTCAAAAGACCAATTATTTGACAAAATATCAGAAATTGTCTCCCTGTCTAAATGCAGCCTTTAAGACGTAATCTACGGCCCACTGGGCAGTTCTCTGGTGGAATCAACGTTTTCATGTTATTTCAATTAAATGACTTTGTTCCGACGTGGAATCCAGCAACACTCCAACATCACTGTATATTAAAATGGCTGGTTTCTATGTTTTGTGGTCAACAACGTAGATGAAGGTCTGTGTTGATGTTGGAGTGTTGCTGGAGATGATGAATGGGAAGTATGTTTCTTTAAGAAATAAGAATCTGGTAAAAAAAAAAAATCCTCCATATACTTCTATCCCCATAGAAACGTACAATGTTCACATATGATTGGGGTGATGCTGGAGAATATGTATACGAATTTGAATTGATTGCATTTTTCCTCTAAATGGTATTGTCTATCAACACAATATGTTAGTACTTGCCTTGTATCACTGGGTCCATTCTGTTGGTTAATGTCTTACTACCCACAACTAGGTGTTTTATTGAGTATGTGGAAAAACATGATTGCATATTTAAGCATATAACTTCAGATCTGACATGGTCCTTTGTTCTGTTACCAGATTGAGTCCATAATTGCACCCTATTCCCTACACAGTGAAAAAAGGCCTCTATGTAGGGAGAGGGTGTCATTTGGGGACGCAGCCTGACCAAGGTAAGGAGGCAGAATTCCTGAGTGCATGGTGCTTCACATTCAGACCTGCATTACAGCATCATCATACCTAGTACACCTAGCAGGATCAGAAGAGCTATGGAAGAGGGAGAGTGAGAGAGGAGAGGAAATTATAAAACCGTTCATATTGGTTGTCTACTCTAAATGATATGGGATTATATTCGATTAGTTAATATGGTCAACCTAATAACTTCCATAAATTACAACGTTATAAATGGTCGTACATGTTTATAAATGTTTTATAAGTTACTCATAATTATGTATTCATAAATTGCTTTTAATGCTTATCAATTATTAAGAGAGAGAGAGTAAAGAAAGAGATACGTTTAGAGAGGGAAAGTAGTGATAATTAGTTTGGAGGGAAAACTGAGTGATAAGAAATGTATTGTTCCTTTTTCTAGTCAGAGACTCTGTGAGACCGAGTGAGACATGTAGCCTAGGCAACTCACCGTGAAAGCTGTGACGGTGATGTTGACAACAGGTACCACAGCCTGTCAGAGAATTGTTGTGTTGGGTGCCATAGTACCATTGGCTGATAGTTACGTTCGGAGCATTGTTACGTTGGGTTCCGTAGCTGTATTAGCTGCCATTGTGACGTGCGGGGCCGTTGTGGAGTTCTGGGTCTGGGCTCCCATCACCATGTACGCCATTACCATGACGACTGCAAACATCAGTCTGCTGCTATTGTCCATTCCTGATAGAGTAACTGAGATCCAGATGGTTAGGACATACTCCTACTACTACTACCACTACTAATAATGTATTTGTTAAAGATCAATACAATTAAATATTTACAAATGTAATCATCAACAGTCAGATGCATTGCACTATCATGCTTATACTTCATATACATGCTCGCACATGTTGTCGATGATACAAGCTTATTTCAAAAGCTTTGAGTTGTATCAATGGGAATATGAAACTATCGTACCAGCTTGAATAAATACATTAAAATATCTGTGAATAAACATAGGTCTAATACTATTGTGGTAATTGGTCATACATTCATGGTGGTGTAATAGACAACAGAACACTGAATAGTTAACGGGGAACTTTGTTGAAATAAATACACCATAATTTTATTCACATTACTTAAATAAAATTACTTTAAAGTACTACTTGCATAAATTACTCAATAAAATAACGTTATTTTTAATCCATACATTTTCCTTGACAACAAGAAGTACTCGTTTCATTTTGAATGCTTAGCAAGGAAATTGTCCAATTCATGCAGTTATCAAGAGAACATCCCTGGTCATCCCTACTGCCTCTGATCTGTCGGAACACTGAAACACAAATGTTTAGTTCGTAAATAACGTCTGAGTGTTGGAGTGTGCACGTGTCTATCCATAAAGAAATAAAAAATAAAATTTTGCCATCTGGTTTAATATAAGGAATTTTAAATGATTTATAGTTTTATTTTTGATACCTAAGTATATTTTAGCAAATACATTCATTTTTGATAGTTATGTATATTTCAAAACAAATACTTTTAGACTTTTACTCAATTTGTATTTTACTGGGTGACTTTCAATTAACTTCTTAGTGATCCCTTAGCGTGCCAATCTCGTTAACGGGATTGATTTGACAACACCCAGTGTAATAGCAGCGCGCCAAATTCAAAACCAGAAATACTCATAATAATAATTCATAAATCATACAAGTGTTATACATCAGATTAAAGATGAACTTCTTGTCAATCCAACCACAGTGTCAGATTTCAAAAAGGCTTTACGGCGAAAGCAAACCATGCTATTATCTGAGGACCGTACCTCATCAAACAAACACATTAAAATTACATTTCAATCCGCCAGGCGCGACACAAAAGTCAGAAAAAACGATATAATTCATGCCTTTCCTTTGAAGATCTTCTGTTGGCACTCCAATATGTCCATTAAATATCACAAATGGTCCTTTAGGTCAAATTCTGTCATTATATCCCAAAATGTCCATTTATTTGGCGCATTTCATTGAGAAAATACACCGGTTCCAACTCGCGCAACATGACTACAAAGTATCTAATAAGTTACATGTAAACTTGATGCAAACATTTCAAACAACTTTCCTAATCCAACTTTAGGTATTTTTAAACGTAAATAATCAATCAAATTTAAGAGGGAATAAACTGTGTTCAATAGCGGACGAAAACAATGTGGAGCAAGCTTTCAGGTCGCACGCCCCATCCACAACAGTACACTAAACTCGACCCTCATTCTGAACAGCCCTACTTCTTCATTACTCAAAAGAAAAACATCAACCAATTTCAAAAGACTGTTGACATCTAGTGGAAGTGATAGGAACTGCAAGCAAGTGCCTTAGAAATCTAGATCTACATTGAAATAAATTGAAAAGAGAGTGACCTCAAAAAAAAATATCCTGGTTGGTTTGTTCTCAGGGCTTCGCCTGCCAAATAAGTTCTGTTATACTCACAGACATAATTTTAACAGATTTAGAAACTTTAGAGTGTTTTCTTTCCAAATCTATCCATATTCTAGCTTCTGGGCCTGAGCAGCAGGCAGTTTACTTTGGGCACACTTTTCATCCGGACGTGAAAATAGTGCCCCCTACCCTAGTGAGGTTAAAATAAAATAAATACATTCAAATTAAAAAGGCACACGTAGCCTACATACTAATACATACACACAAACTATTTAGGTCAAATAGGGAAGAGGAGTTTTTTGAAACCAGGTTTGCTGTTCAATCAAACATATTTTTAAAGCCCTTTTATATCAGCAGATGTCACAAGGTGCTATAGAGAAACCCAGCCTAAAACCCCAAACAGCAAGCAATGCAGATGTAGAAGCACGGTGGCTAGGAAAAACTTCCTAGAAAAGCAGGAACCTAGGAAGAAACCTAAAGAGGAACCAAGCTCTGAGGGGTGGCCAGTCCTCTTCTGGCTGTGCTGGGTGGAGATTATAAGAGTACATGGCCATTTAAGGCCAGATTGTTCTTCAGATGTTCAAACGTTCATAGATGACTAGCAGGGTAAAATAATAATCACAGTGGTATTTGAGTGCAACAGGTCAGTACCTCAGGAGTAAATGTCAGTTGGCTTTCATAGCCGAGCATTCAGAGGTTGAGAAAGCAGTTGCGGTAGAAGGTAGCACGTCCGCTGAACAGGTCATGGTTCCCTAGCCGCAGGCAGAACAGTTGAAACTGGACCAGCAGCACAACCATTCTGTTGCAATACAATTCAAGAGTAGAGTTAATTTGCTTCTGAACATAAATCATGATGAGGAAACATTTAATTACAGCTTCCTTGTTGTGGGTTTTACAAATGTGTTGCATGATTTGTCCTTGCTGTGTCAACAGAGACTTGACGTCAAAGGGAATCTATGTGTCAGCGTCCACCATTTGGTTGTTTACTTGGTTCTTCTATTAGATAAAAATGTAAAACCAACCAGACTTGACTCAGAGTCAGACTGGAATTCTTCCTGCGTAAGGCATGTCAAAATTAAATAAAACTATATTTGGAAACAATGCCGCTTTAATTGCTTCATAGTGCCTGACCTACATTAAGATCCATATATAATACCTTACTGTAGGACCTCCTTTGTTAATTATATGTCTTCAACAGCTACATGAAACGTTTGCAAGATAAACAACAATCTACTGTGTTATTTTAACATGAACATTTATTGTCATGTCACAGCTATGGAACCTTGCCAAGGAGCACTCAAAAACATGTCAAACAAGTGTGTGTGTGTGTGTGTGTGTGTGTGTGTGTGTGTGTGTGTGTGCGCGTGTGTGTGTTATTAGGTCACAAGGAAGTGGAGTTCTTGATAAGTAGATGAAGACAGGTATTTATTTGTGTTACCATGACGTGGGACCTGATATATATGGTGTCTGTATGCCAAGCTCTGATTCACACTCGGTTGTATATCACGTCCTTGAAACAGTTGAATTCAACACTCGTCTAGCTGAAGTTAAATCAACCCGATAAGCCATATTTGAATGAACTACTTTCACTACTAACTATTTAACAGGCCTATGTTAATAACACTAACAAATAATTGTCAGTCACTAGTGAATGGAGGGAAGTGTTGCAGGAGAAAATGGTAGGATGATGATTTACTGGGAAAGATGGGTTGATCTGTGACTGTCTGAAGGTTGGAATTAATGAGTGTTGGAATAAATACATAGACACATGAACAGTATAAATGTTTGAGCTCCTCCAATCAGGGTGAGAATGTGTGTTTAGTTATATATGTTTTGTGTTTTGGTTTCACGGTCTGAGAAGTGTGTGTGCTGGTCGTGGTGGTGATGGTATCAGGAATCAAGGTACAGTGCCTTGCGAAAGTATTCGGCCCCCTTGAACTTTGCGACCTTTTGCCACATTTCAGGCTTCAAACATAAAGATATAAAACTGTATTTTTTGTGAAGAATCAACAACAAGTGGGACACAATCATGAAGTGGAACAACATTTATTGGATATTTCAAACTTTTTTAACAAATCAAAAACTGAAAAATTGGGCGTGTAAAATTATTCAGCCCCCTTAAATTAATACTTTGTAGCGCCACCTTTTGCTGCGATTACAGCTGTAAGTCGCTTGGGGTATGTCTCTATCAGTTTTGCACATCGAGAGACTGAATTTTTTTCCCATTCCTCCTTGCAAAACAGCTCGAGCTCAGTGAGGTTGGATGGAGAGCATTTGTGAACAGCAGTTTTCAGTTCTTTCCACAGATTCTCGATTGGATTCAGGTCTGGACTTTGACTTGGCCATTCTAACACCTGGATATGTTTATTTTTGAACCATTCCATTGTAGATTTCGCTTTGTGTTTTGGATCATTGTCTTGTTGGAAGACAAATCTCCGTCCCAGTCTCAGGTCTTTTGCAGACTCCATCAGGTTTTCTTCCAGAATGGTCCTGTATTTGGCTCCATCCATCTTCCCATCAATTTTAACCATCTTCCCTGTCCCTGCTGAAGAAAAACAGGCCCAAACCATGATGCTGCCACCACCATGTTTGACAGTGGGGATGGTGTGTTCAGCTGTGTTGCTTTTACGCCAAACATAACGTTTTGCATTGTTGCCAAAAAGTTCAATTTTGGTTTCATCTGACCAGAGCACCTTCTTCCACATGTTTGGTGTGTCTCCCAGGTGGCTTGTGGCAAACTTTAAACAACACTTTTTATGGATATCTTTAAGAAATGGCTTTCTTCTTGCCACTCTTCCATAAAGGCCAGATTTGTGCAATATACGTTGTATATTGCTGTATATTGTTGTATATTGCAATATATTGTTGTCCTATGGACAGAGTCTCCCACCTCAGCTGTAGATCTCTGCAGTTCATCCAGAGTGATCATGGGCCTCTTGGCGGCATCTCTGATCAGTCTTCTCCTTGTATGAGCTGAAAGTTTAGAGGGACGGCCAGGTCTTGGTAGATTTGCAGTGGTCTGATACTCCTTCCATTTCAATATTATCGCTTGCACAGTGCTCATTGGGATGTTTAAAGCTTGGGAAATCTTTTTGTATCCAAATCCGGCTTTAAACTTCTTCACAACAGTATCTCGGACCTGCCTGGTGTGTTCCTTGTTCTTCATGATGCTCTCTGCGCTTTTGACGGACCTCTGAGACTATCACAGTGCAGGTGCATTTGTACGGAGACTTGATTACACACAGGTGGATTGTATTTATCATCATTAGTCATTTAGGTCAACATTGGATCATTCAGAGATCCTCACTGAACTTCTGGAGAGAGTTTGCTGCACTGAAAGTAAAGGGGCTGAATAATTTTGCACGCCCAATTTTTCAGTTTTTGATTTGTTAAAAAAGTTTGAAATATCCAATAAATGTCATTCCACTTCATGATTGTGTCCCACTTGTTGTTGATTCTTCACAAAAAAATACATTTTTATATCTTTATGTTTGAAGCCTGAAATGTGGCAAAAGGTCGCAAAGTTCAAGGGGGCCGAATACTTTCGCAAGGCACTGTAAGACCCAAGTGCAGATGGTGTGAAGTAACAATGCTTATCATAACACTGGGACAGGCAAACGACAGGTCAAGGAAGGCAGGGGTCTTTAATCCAGAGCAGAAGCAAGGTACAGGACGGCAGGCAAGCTCAGGGTCAGGGACAGGCAGAGAGGTCAGGCGGGCAGGTACAGGGTCAGGACAGGCAAAGGTCAAAAACCAGGAAGACGCAAAAAAAGAGTGGCTGGGAAAAGACAGGAGCTGACAGGACAAACGCTGGTAAACTTGAACAAAAAGACGAACTGGAACAGACAGACAGAAAACACAGGTATAAATACTCAATGGATAATGGGGAAGACGAGCAACACCTAGAGGGGGTGGAGACAAGCACAAGACAGGTGAAACTGATCAGGGCGTGACATATGGGTGCGCTCGCTTCCATACCAGCCTGGGCATCAGGCAGGGCTTGGTCCTTCCCGCCCTGGAAAATCCCTTTAGGCAGGGGGCTTCGCCATGCTGGCATCCCACTGACCAGAGCACCCACTGACGCGAGCACCCATTCACATTGTCTTTGTAATGTATTTTTGTTGTTTTAATAGCAATAATAGTAATCGTCCTCAGTAATGTTAGAAATTAGGGTTTAAGACGTCATGCTAGAGATAGATAATAAAAAAGCCTAATACATAATTTGGCACCAAACAATTCACCTGAATACTTGTCTTTTTTTGGATTAAGTTCTATTGAACAAGACTGGATATTTGTTTCAATGTCTTCTAACATGGAGGCTCATGTATGCTCTTCTATACAGAGAAATGGTGTGTTTTCTCTGCGTTCTCCTCTCTCTGACTGCTTTACAAGTGGAGGGTTTCAGTGGGGGAGGATCTTCCATTGCTTCTCAGTGTGGCTCAATGCTACCTGGTAATAGTTTTCATGGCAGCACAGGGCAGAGCTCTTCCTCACCATACACTGTCACTGTCAACCAGACCACCTACCTGTATTCGGCGCATGTTACGAATAAAGTTTGGTTTGATTTGAGATATACCATTTACCAGAACTGCCCTTTGGCAATCCGTCACTGCTCAGGCATTAACTTTTCACGTAGCATATTCCAGCACAGTTAACGTGACAATATAAGATTGCTAAGAGGCAGGGAATCATGACTTAGTCCAAGGACATGTCGTCCAGCGTTTTAGCACTCAATTTCTCCTTCTTTCTCCTTCTCTCTCCCTTTTTCAATTTATCTCCATTTCACTCACTCCCTTTCTACCTCTCTCTCTTTCTCAGAGACTCTGTCAGGAACCTTCACCTATAAAGGGTTTCTTCTGGAGGCCCATGAGGAAGGACAGAACAAGGCTGTGGGAATGTTCTCTCTCGGCAGTGGAACTGGGATCGTTCTTGTGCCTTGCAATGGGATCGCAGTGAGTTACTGTTAGGGTTGTAAAATTCCTGAAACTACAACAACTACAGCTCCTACTACAACAACTACAGCTCCTACTAAGGCAACCACAGCTTCTACTACAACAACTGTTCCTACTACAACAACAACTGCTCCTACTATAACATCTACAGCTCCTTCTACAACAACTACTGCTCCTACTTTAACAGCAGCTGCCTCAAATACAACTGCTACTCCTCTACAACATCAAATCGTGAACCTATCCCAAACAGCTCTGAACAGCACTACTGTGCCTCCTACTGCTACATCTGCTACTCCTAGTCCTACTACTATGCCTCCTACTGCTACATCTGCTACTCCTAGTCCTACTACTATGCCTCCTACTGCTACATCTGCTACTCCTAGTCCTACTACTATGCCTCCTACTGCTACATCTGCTACTCCTAGTCCTACTACTATACCTCCTACTGCTACATCTGCTACTCCTAGTCCTACTACTATACCTCCTACTGCTACATCTGCTACTCCTAGTCCTACTACTATGCCTCCTACTGCTACATCTGCTACTCCTAGTCCTACTACTATACCTCCTACTGCTACATCTGCTACTCCTAGTCCTACTACTGTGCCTCCTACTGCTACATCTGCTACTCCTAGTCCTACTACTATGCCTCCTACTGCTACATCTGCTACTCCTAGTCCTACTACTATGCCTCCTACTGCTACATCTGCTACTCCTAGTCCTACTACTATGCCTACTACTGCTACATCTGCTACTCCTAGTCCTACTACTATGCATCCTACTGCTACATCTGCTACTCCTAGTCCTACTACTATGCCTCCTACTGCTACATCTGCTACTCCTAGTCCTACTACTATGCCTCCTACTGCTACATCCACTACTCCTAGTCCTACTACTATGATTCCTAATACGTCCACACCTGAATCTACTACTACAATTCCTCTTGGACTCAGACACAAGTATAAATACATAATACCTGTACTATTTTAACTTAATTCAGCATGCAGTGTTGAGTGTAGTGCTAATTCCAGATTGACTGGTGTGGTCTCTTGTAATTCAACAGTCAATTTTCACAGCGGTTTTTAAACCTGATCATCATGATCCATTAAAGCAAATATAACAAAGTACTTAATAGAAATATAGACATCACATTCTCTTTCTACAGACATGCATACAGCATTGTGTAAGGTAACATAAAGTCTAAAACTTTTAATTACCCACAATCCTCTAACAAGTTATTGAGGCAACCTTTCTGAAAATAGCTTTAAAAACCTTTCCGATGTCAAGTCCCCTAGATAGGGGACTAGTAGCAGTTGTGGACCCGTTCCGAATGGCACTTTTGTGAGCACAGTGCTCTGTGAACAATGACATGTCATGCTAACTTTGTTCTGCTCACTGATTGGACACTGTATGGTGAGCTGTATGAAAGAAGATTGACTCAATCTCTTACGATGCAACTAAGTTGCAAGCAATTTTTTTGGGTACGTGACACACAGAGAAACCCCGATGTAACATTGGTGCAAGCAACATACATTTAGTCCAGGTTGCTTCATGTGACATCGGCTTTATGCTCAGTGAAACAGCTGAGTCTCACCATTCAGTTGCTGCTGCCTGCGAGAAGGTGAGATGGAGAGTTTGCAATCGGAAACCGTATTTGCATAAGAGGCGAACTGTCACATTTTCTGGCCTATCCAGACAAAGGATCGATTTCCTCTGGCTACGAGCATCGGAGCCCCACTTGCGATCAGGCAGATAAAAGGGCGGAGTCTAGAGAATACAGCAATATCGATCTCAGATTTACTGTTCTCAACACGAAAAAGTTTCATTTCGTAGAAATTAAACAAGACCACTTTGTCATTGGCACACAGGGACGAAAATGTTGTGCTTAAAGGCAAGGTTGTAACAAGTTGGCATGCATTTGAATCGTGACTCTGTGTCACTGAGGACGCAGGACAGAATATTCTGTCATCAGTAGTATAAAATGGTGCCAATGTTGCACTGTCACTAAGTAATCTATTTTTTTTGACAGTTATAAGAAAGGTGAAATGAAATAATAAGTTGTTTGATTGCTACTATGTTTAGAACACATTTACATTATTTCAAGCCCGATTCACCCACTTTTGTTGAATAGGAAAATGATTGAATATGATATTTATTATTTTTGTCACGTTCTGACCCTAGTTCTTTTGTTTTGTCTTTGTTTTAGTATGGTCAGGGCGTGAGTTGGGGTGGGCAGTCTATGTTCTTTTTTCTATGATTTGGGATTTCTGTGTTTGTCCTGGTATGGTTCTCAATCAAAGGCAGCTGTCAATCGTTGTCCCTGATTGAGAACCATACTTAGGTAGCCTGTTTTCACCCTTTGAGTTGTGGGTTGATTATTTTCTGTTCAGTGTTTTTTGTATTCACTGTTCAGGACTGTTTCGTTTCGTTCTCATTATTTTGTTTTGTGTTCATGAAATCAATGACACTATGGACACTTACCACGCTGCGCATTGGTCCTCACCTTCTTCCACCAACAATGGCCGTTACAATTTTCATATTACTTGTACTATGTAATTGTTCTTGCGCAAGTATAAACACCATGGGACCACGCAGTCTTCATACCGCTCAGGATCAAGATGCATTCTGTCTCCTAGAGATGAACCTACTTTGGTGCAAAAAGTGCAAATCAATCCCAGAACAACAGCATGGACCATGTGAAGATGCTGGAGGAAATGGGTACAAAAGTTTCTATATCCACAGTAAATCGAGACCTACATCAACATAACCTGAAAGGCCGCTCAGCAAGGAAGAAGCCACTGCTCTAAAACCGCCGTAAAAAAGCCTGCACATGGGGACAAAGATGGTCCTTTTTGGAGACTTGTCCTCTGGTATGATGAAACAAAAATAGAACTGTTTGGACATAATGACCATCGTTATTTTTGGAGGAATAAGGGGGTGGCTTGCAAGCCGAAGAAAACCATCCCAACCGTGAAGCACAGGGGTGGCAGCATTATGTTGTGGGGGTGCTTGGCTGAAGGAGGGCCTGGTGCACTTCACAAAATAGATGGAATCATGAGGAAAGGAAAATGACGTGGATATATTGAAGCATCTCAAGACATTAGTCAGGAAGTTAAAGCTTGGTCACAAATGAGTCTTCAAAATTGACAGTGAGCCCAAGCATACATCCAAAGTTGTGGCAAAATGGCTTAATTAAGGACAACAAAGTCAAGGTATTGGAGTGGCCATCTGAAAGCCCTGACCTCAATCCTATAGAAAATTTGTTTGCAGAACTGAAAAAGCGTGTGCGAGCAAGGAGGCCTTACAAACCTGACTCAGTTACACCAGCTCTGTCAGGAGGAATGGGCCAAAATTCACCCAACTTATTGTGGGAAGCTTGTGGAAGACTACCCGAAACGTTTGACCCAAGTTAAACAATTTAAAGTCAATGCTACCAAATACTAATTGAGTGTATGTAAACTTCTGACCCACTGGGAATGTGATGAAAGAAATAAAAGCTGTTATAAATCACTCGATTTTTCTGACATTTCACATTCTTAAAATAAAGTGGTGATCCTAACTGACTGAAGACAGGGAATTTTTACTAGGATTAAATGTCAGGAATTGTGAAAAACTGAGTTTAAATGTATTTGGCTAAGGTGTATGTAATCTTCCAACTTCATCTGTATATTTGTTTAAGTGCCTGTTTTCCACACAGTGTTTGAGACAAAGAAAGCACCTATCTGAACCTAAGGGCTGCGATGTTAGAGATTACTCCATGAACTGCACCTACATCTCTGTCACAACCAGCCCACCTTACATAGTGGAGATTACATAGTGGATAATAGTGGAGATCAGAGACACTTAAGGGGTACCTGGGGATCATCAGTGACATACTAACTCAACACAACACATCCAGTTTTACTTATTTCATTTTATTCGAAGGACAGCAATGAAGTGGTAAAGTTTAAGCAAGTATGTTTAGGGATTGGTTAAATAAAGGCAAGTAAATCTAATTTGTTAAGGTTAGGATGGGATTCAAACCAGTGACCTTGTGTATGGCAACCCATATCAACCTTTTATAAATCAGATACTTAGACAATACAGGAACCTCTCCATTCATCACCAAAACATACTTCATTAATTACGACAACAAAATCTGAAGAACTTGCTGATTTTAAATATTGTTGATATTTTTTCAGTCCAATTAGTCAATGATTGTTGTGTATGAAAATGGAACATTTACAGTTCAATACGCCTTGTACAATGGATCTACATTTATCAACAAAACACTAGTAAGTTTAAGTCTCTAGTGATATTACAAATTACATATACAGTGGATTACTTCTACTCGGGAGCACAAGACAGTCCTGTTTGAACTTCCATTATTTAATAGTTTGATTATTTCATACTTTTCTTTCAGCTGGAGGTGACAGACAAAGAACTTGCTTATGATCCTTATATAAAAATACTTCAATTGAACTTCATCATCCCTGATAATTTGACTCCACTTTTGCTCCAAACCTTGACCCTAACACCCAGATGTGTAATAGATACTGGTCTTCAAAAAGTGTTGTTTGTCCGAGGATCTGTTGAGGATAATGGTAAGATTCAGGAGTGCGTCTTCTTAAATAAATGCTTTTAGGTCTACCATAAAATTATATTTAAAATGTACATTTGCTGACTATGATAACACAACTGTTTTTGCATAATGCAAGAGTGCTCGTACACAAGCGTGCACACACGCACACACACACACACACACACACACACACACACACACACACACACACACACACACACACACACACACACACACACACTCGGGTGAATTGTCAGGACATTTTAGTCCTTCCATTGTAGTCTTGGCAAGGTAGGAAAAGATGAATGCACACACACTCACACACATAAACACGCACACACATACACACGCACACACACACACACACAGACACCTAAGAAAGAGGAAGTGTTCTGTGACTGAAAGATTGTGGATTTTTCCAAAACGTGTTTCCTTGTTCTTCTCCTGCAGGTGATCATCATTTATCACTCACTGTGGTCATTGTACACTGTGGTCATTGTGCAGTGTGGTCATTGTGGACTGTGGTCATTGTGCACTGTGGTCATTGTGCACTGTGGTCATTGTGGACTGTGGTCGTTGTGGACTGTGGTCATTGTGCAGTGTGGTCGTTGTGGACTGTGGTCATTGTACACTGTGGTCATTGTACACTGTGGTCATTGTGCAGTGTGGTCATTGTGGACTGTGGTCGTTGTGGACTGTGGTCATTGTGCAGTGTGGTCGTTGTGAACTGTGGTCATTGTGCAGTGTGGTCATTGTGCAGTGTGGTCATTGTGGACTGTGGTCATTGTACACTGTGGTCATTGTGCAGTATGGTCATTGTGCAGTGTGGTCGTTGTGGACTGTGGTCATTGTGCAGTGTGTTCATTATACACTGTTGTCATTGTGCAGTGTGGTCATTGTGCAGTGTGGTCATTATACACTGTTGTCATTGTGCAGTGTGGTCATTGTGTACTGTGGTCATTATACACTGTGGTCATTGTGGACTGTGGTCATTGTACACTGTGCTCATTGTACACTGTGATCATTGTGGACTGTGGTCATTGTACACTGTGTACATTGTGGACTGTGGTCATTGTACATGATGGGTATTGAACACTGGTCTTTGTACACAGTGGTCATTGTGCACTGTGGCCATTGTGGACTGTGGTCATTGTACACTGTTGTCAATGTGGACTGTGGTCATTGTACACTGTGATCATTGTGGACTGTGATCATTGTGGACTGTGGTCAATGTGGACTGTGGTTATTGTACACTGTAGTCATTGTGGACTGTGGTCATTGTGGACTGTGGTCATTGTGGACTGTGGTCAATGTGGACTGTGGTTATTGTACACTGTAGTCATTGTGGACTGTGGTCATTGTGGACTGTGGTCATTGTGGACTTGGGGTTGGACAGGTCCACTGCTTTATTACTGAGCAGGACAAAATTTGGATGACCCAGTATTCCTGAGGGAGGAGAACAACGAGAGAGAAAGAGTTGAAGACGGACCCCTATATGCTGTTCCGAGGTCAGTTTAGCATTTCCTCCAGTAATTGTTAAGGTGAGGATTGGGTTAGGGGGAGCTGATCCTAGATCTGTACCTAAGGGAACCTTCACCAGGAGCGTGTATGGATTTCATGTGGCTTGAAAAAAGGTTTACATTAAATGATAGCCATTTAGCAGACTTTGTTATGCGGAACAACTAGATTTAAGTGCCTTGCCTAATCGAGGATACATCAGATTCTTCATCTTGTCAGATCAGGGATTCAAACCAGCAACCTTTTTAGTTACTGGCTCAACGCTCTTAACCGCTTGGCTACCTGCAGCCCTAGTTGAGCCGTGTCAGATTTTGCGTGTATGTTAAAAGTTTTCGGTTTTTAGTGTCAATAGATTCAATAAAAATATGCCCATGAAAGATAATAAAACATGATTCTATTGCAAATATTTAATTTAAAAGGGTAGTCAGGTAGAACAGTTCACCATCCAGTGGCTTCATAGTGTACACACACACACAAATTGGTATTTTGATCAGCTCTGAAAAATAGCTGATGTTATTGTTCATAAGACCAAATATTGGAACAAGTATAAACTTGTCTGCCTGTCTAAATGCAGCCTTTATGACTTAATCTACGGCCCACTGGGCAAACCCTGGTTTAAGCAATGTTTCAATGTTATTGCAATGAAATTACTTTGAACCGATGTGGAATGCAGTAGATGTTGAATTGACATTTGTCCCAAGCGTGGGTATGTGTGTGGACTCTCATCACTACACAAATATTTACACAAAGTCACTCTCACACACATCCACTAAGAAACACAGACAAACGTAAGTCTTCCTTCATAACAGGACATCAGCAAATACAGAATTATAAAACGACTTCCTCTGTCACAAATAAATTAGTTACATGTAGGGGATGATATGGGGGTATACAGTACAAATATGGAGGATCTGTTTCTACACCCAGTTATTTCATCTTCATCAGGGACAGTTCATCTTCATCTCCAGCAAAACTCCAACATCAACATATATTAAAATGGCGGCTTCTATGTTTTGTAGTCAACAAGATAGACGTTAAGTGTTGATGTTGGGAATGTTGCTGGAGATAATTAATGAATTTGAATGAACGGTATTGTCTATCAACACAATATGTTAGTACTTGGCCTTGTATCACTGGGTTCATTCTGTTGGTTAATGTCTTACTACCCACAACTAGGTGTTTTATTGAGTATGTGGAAAAACATGATTGCATATAACTTCAGATGGTCCTTTGTTCTGTTACCAGATTGAGTCCAGAATTGCAACCTATTCCCTACATAGTGAAGGTACAGTAGTATTTAGGGAATAGGGTGCCATTTAGGGATGCAGCCTGGCCAAGGTGAGAAAGGGAAGGAGACAGGATTCCTGAGTGCATGGTGATTCACCTTCAGACCTGCATTACAGCATCATCATACCTAGTACACCAAGCAGGATCAGAAGAGCTATGGAGGCGAGAGAGAAATATTAGAGAAACAGAGAGAGAGAGAGGGGAAATGATATAGCCTTTCATATTGGTTGTCTACTCTAGGTAATATGGGATTATATTAGTTACTACGATAACACTTTATAATAACTTCCATGAATTACGTTATGAATAGTCATATACATGCGCAATAAATAATTATACATTTATTCATCAATTGCTTTCAATGCTTAAGTGAATAATGAAACATTCTTTATAAATAGTTGAATACTTAATCATGTTATTATTACAAAGTGTTAGTGGCGCTTCTTATGTGGTTATTACCTTGAGACAGGGTGTGCTGCAGGCCAAAGGCGTGGCTGGAGGTGGTGGAGGGAGCAGCAGTAGTGGGGATGATGTTGTTCAAAGAGTTGATCACAGCATTTTGGGGGTTGGACAGGTCCACTGCTTTATTACTGAGCAGGACAACATTTGGATGACCCAGTATTCCTGAGGGAGGAGAACAACGAGAGAGAAAGCGTTGAAGAAGGATATGCTGTTCTGAGGTCAGTTTAGCATTTCCTCCAGTAATTGTTAAGGTGAGGATTGGGGTAGCGGGAGCTGATCCTAGATCTGTACCTAAGGGAACCTTCACCAGGAGCGTGTATGGATGAGTGCCTCACCTTTAATAAAGGATCCATTGAAGATGGAGAGGTAGAAGCTGGTGTCGATGCTCCGGGTGGACGTAACTTTGGGGACAGTAGCAGAGAAGGTGCACTGGATGGTCTGACCGTTGACTGAGCCCTTCACAGAGTCCACATGCAGCTACCCAACACAACGGTTTTACCACAATTACCATTAGTCAAATGTCAGTAGGCCTACAGTGCAGTATTAGTCAGGTACCCTGTTACTCTCCCAGACACTGTCCAAAATGGCACCCAAGTGTATATGCAGGGAATAAGAGTCAGAATTGAGGTCATATCCAACATCTATGACCACCAAGAATATATGGAATTCATATGGAATACTCATACTTTTGTACTCTATCTTGTCTAACTCAACTCACTGATTGAATATAGTTAACTTCCTGAATTTGCATGGAATCAAACCACACCCTGAAAATTATTCCAGAAAGTCACAAATGAAACACTGTGTTCTGATTGGTCCAACTCACTGTGTTGTTGGTCAGATTTCCTTTGTCGAGGAGAGCGGTGAAGAAATTCACGTTGCCGTTGTTGTTGGCGCACACATAGATGGTGGCGTTACCATCCTGTAGAGGAGAGAGAGGATGAATTCAAATAAATAATCATTTAAAAAGTATTCATTTGAGCCATTTCTTCCCAATGTCAATAACCCAAAACCAACTCCCTTGTTTTGTAAAAAGTATAGTAATTCTGAAGGCAGTTTTCCATACCAGTGTGGAGTTTGTGGACAAGCCCACAGCGATGTAGCCACTGGACACTCCTCGTAGCTGGAAGGAGAAAGTCTGTCCCGAGGACTGCTGGGTGGAGACGAAGAAACAGGAACCAGCCACGGCCGGATCACAGTTTTCCGGCTGAGCAGCACAGAGCTGAGTCTTTCCACATTCTTTCATTGAGATGTTTACCTGTGTATGAAGAGTTCATCATTAGTTGCTGTCATTTCTTTGGAAATAGTGTAGCATATGAGTGCAAATGAAACTCCCAAACAGGCATTTTGCTAAATCTGCTTTCAGTTTCCATGGTAGTGTGTGAAGTTTATCAGAGAGAGAGATAATTAGTTGAAAGGAAAAACTGAGAGATTGAGAAGAAATGTGTGCTTCCTTTTTCTAGACTCTGGGAGACCGAGTGAGACATATAGTTTAGGCAACTCACCGTGAGAGCTGTGACGGTAGTGTTGACAACATGTACCACAGCCGTCGGAGACATTGTTGTGTTGGGTGCCATGGTACCATTGATTGTGATGTTTACGCCCGGGGAATGTGTTGTGCTAAGGTTCGTTGTTATGTTGGGTCCTGTAGCAGTAACATTAGCTGCCATAGTGACGTTCGGGGCCGCTGTGGAGTTCTGGGTCTGGGCTCCCATCACCATGTATGCCATTACCATGACGACTGCGAACATCAGTCTGCTGCTATTGTCCATTCCTGATAGAGTAATGGAGATCCAGATGGTTAGGATATACTCCTACTACTACTAATAATGTATTTGTTAAAGATCAATACAATTAAATATTTACAAATGTAATCATCAACAGTCAGATGCATTGCACTATCATGCTTATACTTCATATACATTCTTGCACATGTTGTCGATGATACAACTCAAAGCTTTTGAAATAAGCTTGTATCAATGGGAATAGGAAGCTATCGTACCAGCGTGAATACATAGATTTAAAATACCTGTGAATAAACATAGGCCTAATATTATTGTGGTAATTGGTCATTCATTCATGGTGGTGTACTAGACAGCAAAACATTGCATAGTGAATGGGTAACACTGTTGAATTAAAATAGACCAGAATTGTTTTATTTACAATATTAATTGGCAGTGGTGTAAAGTACTTAAATACAACTAGTTTAAAGTACTAATTAAGTCGTTTTGCGGGGAATCTGTACTTTACTATTTATATTTTTCACAACTTTTACTTCACTAGCCTAAATTACTAAATAAAATGTCATTTTTACTCCATACATTTTCCCTGACACCCCAAAATAAATGTTGAATGCTTAGCAGGACATGAAAATGATCCAATTCACGCACTTATCAAGAGAACATTATTTTGTCGTCCCTACTGCCTCTGATCTGGCCGACTCACAAAACACAAATGCTTCGTAGGTAAATTATGTCCGAGTGTACCCCTGGCTATCCACAAATAAATTTAAACAACAAGACAATTTTACCATCTGGTTTGCTTAAAATAATGAATTTGAAATTATTTGTTTTACTACGTATATTTTAGTAAATACATACTTAAGTATATTTAAAACCAAATACTTTTAGACTTTTACTGTGACTTTTCTATTAAGGTATCTTTACTTTTAGTCAAATATGTCAATTGGGTACTTTTTCCACCACTGTTAATTAGTAGATCCCTTAATTAAATTAGACAAAAACCAACGTCCGTATTCCAAAAAGTGTATCATTTATGATCTGATAGTGTAGGCTAACCATTAATCAAGCCAATAGCTGAAAATAATAACCATTATGTCATTGTTGAAAATGCCATCATGCAGTGAAACGTTAAAAACAAATACATCGAGTTTGTTTATATGGTCATCATCAGATAAAAGAGATGGAAACGTTACCTGTAATTTCGTGACTTGAAGGTTTCTTGGAGGAAAATAGCGTCGTGGTTCTCCTTGAACAAGTTGTCCTTAGCGTGACTGCAAGGTGAGCCGGAGGAGATGCTCTCAACAAGTGTCTTTGTGTCGATGTCACAGCTGAGCTCTCTCTCGCTATTTAAAACAGCACTCGCGAGGGGAGGGACAACATATGGAGAAACCTGCCTCTCTCCTCCGTTTTTTTTTTTTTGGGGGGGGGGGGGGGGGGGGGGGGTTCACAATAGCATGCAGATACTTGTACCTAGGCTCCCGGGGGAGGGGTGAACTGGCGACGACACTCAATGGAAAGAATGCTGTTTTTAAGCCTACTCCTGACCTCCGACAATAGATTGTGTCCAGTCATTGTTGCCTTTTCCCAAAGACCCATCTTCCTGGCTCCAATTGCTTCCATTCACTTATATCTGCATTAAATATGCTGGCGACTACAGGCAAGACTATTTGCAAAGAAAGGGAACTAAATATAATTTAGGACTAAATATAATCCACATTTAAAGTCAAACGACATTTAATAATTGTCTTTTTACTTATTCTGTGATTCTTCCCGGGGTCATAACATGGCGTCATTCACACCTTTCCAACTCAAGTAACACATGATTCTTTCTCTGTTTGTTTGATCTAGCTGAGTTGAGCCTCACACAGTGGATGAGGGCAGGCAGTGTTTTGAAATCAATCTTGATTGCGTCAAGTTGCCCAAAGGGTTAGATACGAGTTTTGATGAATTAAAAAAATGACATACTAGCTATAGTTCAAATTGAAAAATGTTTCTGGAGATGACAGAAGTTTAAGATATGGATTTTCATTAACAAGCCAGATATAGAAAGTGCAATATTATGAACCAAGTAGTGTGTGTATTATGAAATGCTAAATCTTTGTAAAAATGTATATTATATAATTATTCTATACTGTCATGGGTTATATTGCCCCACCCTGGTGTTGTAAGGGAATGGGAGTGTTGATTCACTCATTTGAGAATCAGATGGGAGTGAAAGTGAGTGGCTGTTGTAATGGAGAGAAGGTGAAGTTGTCAGGACATAGCCATTAACAACGAAAGGTCACTGTTACAGACAATGGAGCCGATAACTGCAATGGGATTGATTGTCAGTGACACACACACACGCATGGACACACGCACACACACACAGAACTAGTTTTTAAAGGGACAGTGCACATTAATAGTAATTTCTGTAAAAGTGCTTGTTTTAGTCAGACGGCTAATTTTCAACTGCAGTCCATGGGCAGATTAGTAAAAACATTTAAATGACAATATAGACAATGAGCACATGCATACGTACATGCTTACAAACTAACTAATGTTCACACAGACATGTTATGACTTTTAATCTGCTGTTGTGACATTAGTTGTGTTACGTGTACAGGCTCCCAAAAATACTGATGCGTATATAGACATACCATAGTGTAATCAAACTCACCACATACCATGCACATAAACACAGACAAACAACACACACACACATGACTACTTCCTGATTAAGTAGTGTGTTATTAGACGTGATAGTATGACTGATAAAGTGTGATGATATGACTGATAAAGTGTGATAATATGATGGTGTGTAATAGTATGACTGATAATGCGTGACGGTATGATTGATAAACTGTGAGGGTCTGACGGTGTGTGATAGTATGACTGATAAAGTGTGATGGTATGATGGTGTGTAATATGACTGATAAAGTGTGATGGGATGACTGATAAAGTGTAATGGAATGAGTGTTTGATAGTATGACTCATAAAGTGTGATGGTTTGACGGTGTGTGATAGTATGACTGATAAAGTGTGATGGTATGAGAGAGCTGTGAGGTAATGGTTATGAATTAAGCAGATAGGAATGGGGAGAGGAAATAAGGTTAGATCAGAAGTCAAATAGGGACTGAAGTACTGCGTAATAACAGTCCATACAACAAGAACCCAAGGCCTAGTTCAGATACATTCCTGAGAGGGTTGGGTTTGTTCAATCAATGTGGTGGAACACACATACCCCTCTCCTCTCTTCTTCCCCTTCTCCTCCTCTTCTCACTTACACAATTCCATACAGATTGACGATGGAAGACGTGAAGGAATAAATCATTCAGGGCTGCAATAAACTTGGACACTGTGGAACGTTGGCAGATTTATATGACTCACACACACACCTCAAGTCTCATGATCTTGAAATGTATTGGCGAAACAAACGTGCACGCACACAGAAACACACACGCCTTGGTTTTAAGTCACAGGTATGAGACTGCTGATGGTTAAAGATGCCACACCTGATTTTATCTGCCAGTATCTGGATCCTGTCCGGCTGGTTCAGGTACTCTGGCACTACTTTACTACTTAATAGTAAGACGACACCAAACTCACCTGCTGTTCTTACCTGACAGACCACACCCACTGTTACATTTCCCAAGGCCCTAACTTTCTATTGATACTGAAGACCTAAACTTTGACGGGACATGGCTAAAACACTGCTGCCTCTGTCTCAGAAAACAACTTCTCCATCCTTATAGAAGGAAAGCTTTCAACTAAAGAGGTTTCTGGTGACTTTTTACAATAAGACGAGATACTGTCAGCATAGCAGCATATTATGTCAACAACCATTTATATGTTTGTATATAAGGGGAAAGCACACATGCTCATCATATTGAGAAACTATCACGGATCGCCTATAGACTGTGTCCCAAATGGCACCGTATCCCATTACAGTGAGAGAAATGATGATGATAAAAAGATTGTGGGGGCTGTTTTATTAAACTTCAGTGCGGCAAGTCGGTTAGGGCGTCTTCTTTGTGCATGACGCAAGTCATTTTTACAACAATTGTTTACAGACAGATTATTTCACTTATAATTAATTCACTGTATCACACTTCCAGTGGGTCAAAGTTTACATACACTAAGTTGACTGTGACTTTAAACAGCTTGGAAAATTCAAGAAAATTATGTCATGGCTTTAGAAGCTTCTGATAGGCTAATTGACATCATTTGAGTCAATTGGAGGTGTACCTGTGGATGTATTTCAAGGCCTACCTTCAAACTCAGTGCCTCTTTGCTTGACATAATGGGAAAATCAAATGAAATCCGTCAAGACCTCAGAAAAAAAATTGTAGACATCCACAAGTCTGGTTCATCCTTGGGAGCAATTTCCAAATGCCTGAAGGTACCACGTTCATCTGTACAAACAATAGTACGCAAGTATAAACACCATGTAACAATTCTCATTGGTGAAAGGAGAGGAGGACCAAAATACAGCGTGGTAAGTGTTCGTCATATTTTAATTGAAAAAACTGAACACTACACAAAATAACGCAGACAAAGCGAAACAGTTCTGCCAGGTGAACAGACACTGAACAGAAATTAAACACCCACAACCAAAATGGGGAAAACAGGCTACCTAAGTATGATTCTCAATCAGAGACAACGAACGACACCTGCCTCTGATTGAGAACCATACTAGGCCAAACACATAGAAATATAACAACATAGAAAAAAGAACAGACTACCCACCCCATCTCACGCCCTGACCAACATAACACAAAGACATAAAAAAGGAACTAAGGTCAGAACGTGACACACCATGGGACCAGGCAGCTGTCATACCGCTCAGGAAGGACACGCGTTCTGTCTCCTAGAGATGAACGCAATTTGGTGCGAAAAGTGCAAATCAATCCCAGAACAACAGCAAAGGACCTTGTGAAGATGCTGGAGGAAACGGGTACAACGGGTTTCTATATCCACAGTAAAACGAGTCCTACATCAACATAACCCGAAAGGCCGCTCAGCAAGGAAGAATCCACTGCTGTAAAACCGCCGTAAAAAAGCCAGACTACAGTTTGCAACTGCACATGGGGACAATGATCGTAGTTTTTGGAGAAGTGTCCTCTGGTCTGATGAAACAAAAATAGAACTGTTTGGCCATAATAACCATTGTAATATTTGGAGGAAAAGGGGGGAGACTTGCAAGCCGAAGAACACCATCCCAACCGTGAAGCACGGGGGTGGCAGCATCATGTTGTGGGGGTGCTTTGCTGCAGGAGGGACTGGTGCACTTCACAAAATAGATGGCATCATGAGGGAGGGAAATTATGTGGATATATTGAAGCAACGTCTCAAGACATCAGTCAGGAAGTTAAAGCTTGTTCGCAAATGGGTCTTCCAAATGGACAATGACCCCACGCATACCCTCCAAGGTATTGGAGTGGCCATCACAAAGCCCTGAACTCAATCCTATAGAAATTTTGTGGGCAAAACTTTTTTTTCTTCTATTGTGTTAATGACTACGTTTGTTTATTCCATGTGTAACTCTGTGTTGTTTGTGTCACACTGCTTTGCTTTATCTTGGCCAAGTCGCAGTTGTAAATGAGAACTTGTTCTCAACTGGCCTTAAATAAAGGTTAAATAAATAAACAGGTATGCTGACAGGCAGGATAGAACTTTGGCATTTCTTGGTGTGTTCATATAGTTTCTGTACAGGTCTGAATAGTTTCTGGTAGCAATGTACCAGCAGGTGCAACAAAGACCTGTACACTCATTTGTCCATCTGAACACCACTCCCTAAAACAACCCCCCCCCCCCCCACACACACATACAGACACACACACACACACACACACACTGCCATGGACAGGTGCAGCCTTAATGGCCTTCCTTGGTCCTTAGAGCTGATATAAAGGCCAAGTTAAATTTAAACAAACTGTGTGGTTCCAATTAATGTAATTCTTGGCCATCCAGCTTGGGTGGACCCAAAACTATTACAAGTTTATTGTAAAAAAAATATATATATAATAAACCAGTGTGTGTATGCCATAAGTTGGATATACTTTAGCCTGGTTCTTAACCAACTGCTGGATCACAAGTATTTCGTAAGAGTTGGTCAAAGCACAAAAAGATCCGGCCACCAGGCTAAGGTGGATAGTAGTTGAGACAGAGGGGCTGGGTGTTTAGATCTTCTGATGCCCCACAAAAATACTGTCCCACCTGTTCAGCAACATGACAGGGGCCTTAACAATGAATCAAGTTTCACCACAACAATTAAAGGTGACCTAGTCCTCTCTCTCTCTCTCGCTCCCTCTCTCTCCCCTTCTCTCTTCATTTGAATGTTAATTTTCTGACGAAAGTCCCACAGGCCCAAGTACACAGACACACACACACACACAACGTCAGCTTGTACATGTAAATGTCAAACTAAAATAATACATATTGACTCTCTCTCGTCAAGGAAGAGGAGTGTGCATTCCATTTGTTTAAACAGAATGGCAGCCTGAGGTGGTTTAACTCTGTCTAGCTGTTTGGAATGGGTGTCATTTTGATCCGAAACACCGTTTATTTTTCTCCAATCTCTTTGGTGCTATTTTCACAAGTATGTGGTGAATGTTCAAAACTCTAAGTACAAAAATACTCTTGTAATGCTCTTATGTTCATAATCTTTGACTGTGCATTCATTGGGGTTTCACACATCTTTCACCCCTGGGTCATTCATGCAAAATCAACGGTTTCTGTGAAACACCATGAGAAGGTTTAATTTAGTCACCAATACATCAGGCAATTATAGGCTCACGAGTTGTCATTTTAACTAACCATTAAATCCAATAGCAAAGGATACAAGATACAATTGCCTAAACAGTCCGTGTTGAAGTGCTGAATAGAACGAATAGTAGATGGTAAATAATAATTTACCCTCTGAATGGCATACATGTCACGGGATTCTTCTGTTGAAGGAAAGGCGGACCAAAACGCGGCGTGGTTTGTGTTCATCTTGATATTTAATTAAAGAAAGTACTGAACACTGAATACAAAAACAATAAACAAATAACGACCGTGAAGCTAAATGAGAACTGTGATGACACAAGCAATCAACATAGACAATCACCCACAACCAAACAGTGCAACCCAGGCTACCTAAGTATGATTCTCAATCAGAGACAACTAATGACACCTGCCTCTGATTGAGAACCATACTAGGCCGAAACATACAAATCCCCAAATCATAGAAAAACAAACATAGACTGCCCACCCAACTCACGCCCTGACCATACAAAATAAATACAAAACAAAGGAAATAAAGGTCAGTACATAACAAATTCAGCTTGAACAATGAGATTGATCCAAACTTTTTAAGAACAGATAAGGCACGTGGTAATGAGGTATCAGAGTTAGAGATAAACAAAAGGAGGTTGTCAGCATATAGCGAGACTTTCTACTCTAAGCCCGTCCTGATTATTCCATGAATGGCATCATTAGAGCGTAGTGCAATGGCGAGAGGCTCGATTGACAAAGCAAACAACAAGGGGGAGAGTGGACAACCCTGTCTGGATCCGCGGTGCTAGGGAAAATAGTCAGAGGACAAGTTGTTAGTCTGTACAGAAGCCATGTGGGAAAAAGAAAAAAAAATATCCACGCAATGAATTTGGGGCCAAAGCCAAATCTATAAAGGGCAGCTGTAAGGTAATCCCACTCAACGCGGTCCAATGCTTTTTCCGCATCAAGTGAGACCACCACCTCCGGGTCCTCCGACGCTGGGGAGTACAGTATATTCATAAGGCGCCTAACATTGAAAAACAAATGCCTATTCCTCACAAAGCCAGTCTGGTCAGAGTGTATTACTTGGTGCAGCGAGCCTTCCATACGGATAGCTAAAAACTTGGCTAGGATTTTGTAATCACACTTTAAAAGCGAGATTGGGCGATAGGATCCACATTCCAGGGGGTCTTTGTTTTTCTTTAATAGTAATGAAATTGAAGCATGATAAAGACTAGGCGGCAGCTTTGAGGTATTAAGGCACTCTGCAAATAGTCGAGACAAGAATGGGCAAAGCAGACCAGAAAACGTCCTGTCAAATTTGGTTGGAAAACCGCCCGGAATCTGTGATTTACCACTTTTCATTGCCGACACTGCTGTTGCAGTCTCCTCAGGTGTAAATTCTTCTTCTAGACCGTCATGGGAGTCTGTATCAATTGAAGGCATATTCAAGCCATTAAAGAAGGAATCAATCAGCAAAGGGTCTTGAGGGGATTCAGAGATGTACAGCGCAGAATAAAATTGTTTGAATTGATAATTGATCTCTTTATGTATAACTGTGGTGGCACCAGACGGGGTCCTTATTTGTGGGATTAAACGTGAGGCCTCAGATTTATGGATCTGATGTGCAAGGAGTTTACTGGCCTTATCGCCTTGTTCATACACTCTGTACCAAGCTCGCAAGAGTAACTGTTCAGCTTGCCTGGTAGAAAGCTCATCAAATTCAGATTGGAGTAGTTGGCGCTCTTTATGCAGATCAGAGGAAGGATCCGTAGCATACTTCTCATCCAATGTGGCTATGGACTCGCTCAGGTCCCGAAGTCGCTGAGAGCGAACTCTGTTTTGGTTGGCTGTATACGAAATAATTTGGCCACGTAGGTATGCTTTGAGAGACTCCCATATGGTAGAGTAGGACATACCTGGTGTTGAATTAGTTTCTAGGAATAAGGTGATTTCAGAAGAAAAGAAATTGACAAACTCCTTATCTGAGAGAAAAATGGGGTTAAGACGCCATTGATAACACATAGGAGGTCGCTGGGGAAACTCTAGTTCAAGCACTAATGGTGAATGGTCAGAAATAACAATACTCTCGTAAGTACACTGCCGAAGGTTAGGCAGAAGTTTTTTGTCCAAAAATAAGTAATCAATCCAGGAGTATGTTTGATGAACATGAGAATAAAAGGAATACTGTCTATCTGTAGGATGTAGGAAACGCCAGGCCTCAAACATAGCATATTTCTGAAGAAAGGGTTGAATAAATAGGGCACATTTTAGATGGGCCTGTAGTTGTTCGTGAGGACTTGTCAAGAACTGGGGAAATTTACAGTTGAACCCCCCCCCCCCCCCCCCCCCCCTAAAATCAACTATTGAGAATTTAAATTGGGTATAGCAGACAAAAAGGAAGAAATTAAATTTGTGTCATCCCAATTGGGAGCATAAACACTAGCCAAGACAAGAGGGCTAGAAAACAGTTTACCGGTTACTATGTCCCTTGGGATCAGCAATAACCTCAGAAGCTACAAAGGGAGTAGCTTTATCAACCAAAATGGCAGCACCTGTGGAACACTTGACCAACCCAGTCCCTTCGCATCCTAAAATGCTCACCAGTCCTCAAGTGAGTCTCTTGTAGAAATGCAACATTTGCATTCAAACCCTTTAAGTGTGTCAACACCCTCTTACGCTTCACCGGGTTATTAACCCCTTTGATGTTCCACGAAATGTACTTGATCGCATTATTTCGTCCCCTCTGGGCATTCTCGCTATACAACCCTGTCATTAGAGCATAGAATGGAAAAGCAATGAGCACCCAAAAACCCCAGAATAACTTTTCTCAGAGTAATAATGTACGGTGGTAGATGTTTGGAAAAAGTACAGAAAAAAAAACTAAAAAGACAGAATGACAACTGAACTGAACAATTCAACTGAACTGAACAATTCAACCCCCTCCCCCCATCTCAGACAGTACCTCCCCAAACGAGGTACAAGCCTAAATAGAACATGTTCTCTTCGCACAGTATGTCTGTGAGAGTGCGGTCTTAAACCTAAACCCACAGTCCCGCTCTTTAAAGTCGCGTTTTGTTTGTGGCTCAAACAGCAAAAAGAGAGAATAAAAAATTAAAATATATTAAAAGTGCAAACGAAATTACAAATGCACCACTTGTAGATGTATATAATTATATTCCCAGTCTTATAACAGGCTTTGAGAGAGAAAATAAATAAAATGTATAAAGGCTCTCAGCCAAAAACCTAATTTGAAGTAAGGAAATCGTAGTAAGACAATCAAAAACAACAAAAAAAAAAAAATAATAATTATAATAGTTGTCTAGTTGACGCTGAGACAGCTTACAACCAAGACCAAAAATGGATGGTCCCGAATTAGTCATTTGGCCTGTCCAAAAGCTGCGCAGTGCCTGGAAACAGTGGGGGAGTAGTCCTGGTAGATGGAGAAGCTATGTCCTTGAAAGCTCAGAGTGGTATTGCGGGCTCGTCGGAGAATCTCCATCTTCTCATGGAAAAAGTGCACTCGAAGAATTATGTCACGGGGCCTCCTTTGGGCGCAGCGACCGGTGGGCACGATCAATCAGGGGCTTTTTATCTATGGCAAGAACATCCTTCAGTAGCCCAGAAATGAACTGCGTGGCGGCGCGAGGCATATCCGCTGACTCTGGGACTGATACAAGTCTCAGGTTATTGCGGTGAGAGAATCACTCTTAAGTCACACAGCTCCCCTTCACCTTTTTCAAATCCACAGCTAGGCGTTTCACTTCAGCCTCCAGGGAGGTAGTTAAGTCAGAGTCATTGGTAGTGGAGGTCTCCAGTGCTGCAATCGTTGTAGTGTGCCACTCTGTTATTGTTTTGAGTGATGTGATTGCTGGCACCGTCTCGTTCCGCAGGATGGTTAGACCGGCTTCTAAAGTATCAGAAACTGCAAATTAATTACTTAAAAATCATACAATGTGATTTTCTGGATTTTTGTTTTAGATTCCGTCTCTCACAGTTGAAGTGTACCTATGATAAAAATTACAGACCTCTACATGCTTTGTAAGTAGGAAAACCTGCAAAATCGGCAGTGTATCAAATGCTTGTTCTCCCCACTGTATGTATGTGTATATACGCTGTGGGAATGTATATATGTATGTATATTATTTTACTGCTCTAGGGATGTAATTATTGTTTGGAGAACCTTATTTCAATCAAATCAAAATGTATTTGTTTTTTATTTGACTTTATGTATTGATTTTTATCTTTTAATCTTTCATTTTTTCACTCTTTATGTGATGTGCATTGCAGAGAACGCCGGAAGAAGCATTCTCATTTAATTACCATAGTCAATTATTGTAATGTTTGTTTATGTGTCAATTAATCCCATAAGGGATGAGTTGCCAATTGGGGATTTGACACAAAAATAAAATGTCATTAATTTCATTCATGCACAATCCATGTCTCAATTGTTTTATCTCAATCTCTTCATTCAAAGACTAAATCATGGACACTCTTACTGACAGTTGTGGCTGCTTTGCACAATGTATTGTTGTCTCTACCTTCTTGTCCTTTGTGCTGTTGTCTGTGACCAATAATATTTGTACCCTGTTTTGTGCTGGTACCATGTTGTGCTGCTGCCATGTTGCGTTGCTACCATGTGTTGTCATGTGTTGCTGCCATGTTGTTGTCATGTGCTGCTGCCATGCTATGTTGTTGTCTTAGGTCTCTCTTTATGTTGTGTTGTCTCTCTTGTCATGATGTGTGTTTTGTCCTATATTTTTATTTTTAATCCCAGCCCCCGTCCCCGCAGGGGGCCTTTTGCCTTTTGGTAGGCCATCATTGTAAATAAGAATGCGTTCTTAACTGACTTGCCTAGTTAAATAAAGGTTCAATAAAATAACAAAAATCTACTCCGTATCCTGACAGAGAAATAAATACAAATCTAAACACAAGTCAAGGAAGTTTGATCTTCTTGTAATAAAAATTTACGTTCTTCTCGTATTCAACTGAAATCATGTTTTCAGGAGAGGGATTTAGAATTATTCAACTGAAATCATGTTTTCAGGAGAGGGATTTAGAATTATTCAACTGAAATCATGTTTTCAAGAGAGGGATTTAGAATTATTCAACAGTTTAACGGTTTGTGATTTGACACAAACACACGTCGTTAACAACTGAATGTCATCACCTGGCATGCAAACAGCGAAATTAGTTTTGATCTTAATATGGTTGTTGTCTTGATATCCAATCCAGTAAGGTATTTTATACACTAAAATAAATGAGGTATTCTTCTGAACATGCTTGTTACTAAACTACACTGAACAAAAATATAAACATAACATGTAAAGTGTTTGTCCCATGTTTCATGATCGCAGAAATGTTCCATACACACAAAAATGGTATTTCTCTCAAATTTGGTGCACACATTTGTTTAAATCCCTGTTGAGCATTTAGTGCCATTAGTGAGTATTTCTCCTTTGCTAATAAAATCCATCCACCTGACAGGTGTGGCATATCAAGAAGATGGTTTATCATGAACATTACACAGGTGCACCTTGCGCCGGGGATAATTAAAGGCCACTAAAATGTGCAGTTTCATCACACAACACAATACCACAGTTTTGAGGGAGCGTGTAATTGGCATGCTGACTGCAGGAATGTCCACCAGAGCGGTTGCCAGAGAATGTAATGTTAATTCCATCATCTCTAGCACCAAACCAGTGTCTACATATGTGAAAACAACACATTTATATGATCAGTGGATAAAAAGATGAGAAGAAAGGTCATGAAAAATTTTTCTCTGTGATATCACAGGGTAGGATTAAAAGTTAAAAACAGTGGTTTTCAAAACCGGTCATGAGATTCTAGCCCAATGGAGGGTATTTTCTTGATCCCCACGTCACTGTGAATCTCATAGTGTTTGAACATCAATGCTTTTGAAATGCTTGGACTTTTGAACTAAGAACTGCGACAAAAAAAAGTAGAAATGCACCTTTTTCAAAACTGTTGACACTGGTATTGTGCTGGAGATAATGGAAATGCGGTTGAAAAGTGGAGTTGTCCTTTAAAGAGGACTGCCTTTAAAGAGCAATGAATCCCTTTGAAAACAGCCTATGTGGCATTGATATGAGTCTGAAAAAGTTATTTGAGTTTCATAAAATTGACTACAAAGTGTAAATAGAATAAGTTTGTATATAAAGTCAGTCTGGTCTAAAACAGAGTTTGGAACATCCATGCGTCACAACGGCTAAATGAAGGTTGGGTTTTGATTACTGCAGTGATCACTATCCAATAGTATTGACAGTGTGACAGACCTGCTCAGCAGCTCTGACTGTTTACATAAGACAACACGTCACACATGTTTAACTTTAGAAACACTGCACCAAACACCTTCATTAGATTTCAAATTGCACAACTAAAACATTCTTGAGTTAACTTAGATTCCTTCTGGGGATTTTGAGGAAGTTAAATAGGCCAATACCCAAATGCCGAATCGGTTAGGAAACACACCCCCGACACTGAAATCTCATTTTTCTAATGAGCAACATAAAAACATATGTGACAATCTACATGATCAGAGCCTCTTTAAAGGACCAGTGCAGTCAAACACATGGTTTTCCTGTGTTTTCAATATATATCCAATCTCCACCTGGAACTTTAGCCTGTTTTGGTGGGATGGAGTTTTGGCCTGATGGCATCACCAGGTGGTAAATTAGTTAGAACAATAAGAAATAGAGTTCCAAACCTCTCTGCCAATAACAGCTAGTTTTCAGTTTTCCCCTCCCCACTCAGACCACTCCCAGACAGTCCTACCAAAATATTTGCTTGAGAAATTGCTCTTTGCGAAGCTATTTTTGACCATTTTATTTGAAAGCAATCACAGTAAGGTATAAATTATTACCCAGAAATGATTTGATATTTAGATAAAAAGAGCTGCGTTGGAACTTTAACTACGATAGTTAGAGAGTTAGCTAGTTAGTTCAATTAGGTATTAAATTACAGGTGATCACAAGTCCACAATGTACCACAATGTACTACAATGTACACAATGCACACACCCAAATTTGAAACCAGACATTGATAACACTTGATATATTGACATTGTGCTGCCACTCTGTGGTGTTATGTGGTACTGTAGTTTTGGCGAGAAGGAAGGAGAGGAGAGTGAAAGTGAAAGATAAATTACAATTGCTGCAGAGAACAAACACCCAACTGAGTGGAAAACGTGGTTACAATTCACAAATATTTGTATCATCACTTTCAACAACTAAGGTGAGAAAATGTTTACATTAAAGTAAGAACATTTTAAATTAAGTTTGGAAGATGTTTAAATTATTATGGAATTTGTGAAATCTGGTTTTATATTTACACTTCCATTTAATTTAGCAGATGCTCCTATCCAGAGAGACAGTTATTACCTCCATTTTAAGATGACTTTTGGGGAAACAACCACATATCACAGACAAAGTGAGAACATGTCCCCCCATCAGGGTAACGGATTGTAACTATAACTGTAATCTGTTGCTTTACTAACAAAAATACTGCAATCAGATAACAGATACTTTTGAAATAAATTGATTATTATTATTTTTTCACAAACAGCAAATTTAGAAATAATGTTTGCGAAAAACTAATTTAAACACCTTTCTTTTTTCTCAGTTTTATTCAAAAGAGCAATGAAATGAGTCACAATTTTAAGTGTGTTCCGTCTGAGCGAGTCTGTCTGATGGATCGAGGGAAAATAGCAGGAAAAGGCTTTTGTAGGCTACAGTCCAAGCTTTGTCTTCCAATGGTTATTTGGCCATTTCCAAGTCCCATTCTTGAAGATCAAGGAGAATTAAAGGAATTGGAATAACATGAAATCTGACACACTTTGGTTTTTAATGTAGAGATAAAGCCTTGTTTCATTACTGTCTGTAGTAGAAAGCAATGGTTTAGAAGGAGCCTACATAACCAACCCATAAAGTAAAATACAACATCCACTTATGGCCAGCTTTGTAAACTCTAAAATAGATTTTTTTCCTGCAATACATTCTGTTCAATTGGTAATATACATGTTTGTATTATTCTAATGCATCTTAAAGGGAAAGTAATCTAAAAGTACATTACTTATTTGAGGTAATCCAAAAGTTACATTACTGAAAACCATTTTGGACAGGTAACTAGTAACTGTAAAGGATTAAATTTAGAAAGTAACCCAACCCTGCCTCCAATAAAGTAGTTATCAGCAAAGTCAGTGCTAGTAGGAAAAGACAAATGTCAGTGATATTCTGTTAATTATTTTATTATTCATATTAGTTCCCTTGAAGCTGTCCTCAGACAACCCTCAACCATCATCACCTCTGGATGTTCTACCACCACCAGACCTGCAGTAATTCAGCTGAGTATGTTTAGACAGGAGTTTATCATTGATGCTGTTGTGGGGAAATGAAATAGGGTATATCATTCAATAGTGTGTTTATGTGATACTTTAACTATTTGCAATCGAGTCAGTTTTAGCTATCTTTGTGAACAGTATTTATTTATGCATGTGTGTGTCTGTGATGGGTTAACACATTTGTAGTAGGCTAATGAGATTATTTATTGAAATTACCTTTGACCAGCAGTAAATATGTAACAAACTTCTTCTTCGCATGATGATGAGTAGGAAGGATCAAACCAAAATGCAGCGTTGTAAGTGTCCATGATCATTTATTATATAAGAACACGAGAAAATACAAAATAACAACGTGCAGGAAAGAAATGACAATCGAAACAGATCTGTATGGTGAAAACACAGACACAGAAAACAACTACCCACAAACACCAGGTGGGAACAGGCTACCTAAGTATGGTTCTCAATCAGAGACATCGATTGACAGCTGCCTCTGATTGGGAACCATATCAGGCCAAACACATAGAACTATAACTCACTGAACAAACATAGAATGCCCACCCCAACTCACGCCCTGACCAAACTATAATAGAGACATAAAAAAGGAACTAAGGTCAGGACGTGACAAAATATAGCTGCAGTTGGTGAGTTCAATTTAAACAAACATGGAGTGACGGCGGACTTCTTCTGACGGCGGGCGGAACACTGGAGCCTCACGTGGGCATCGTTCCAAAACTCTTCTGCTCGCTTCCATATTTTGAGAGGTAGTATTCTGTAACGTAGACACAGGGAGTCAGGAAACAAGTGCAGTGTGACTTTAAGGATAACTAATACAAAACAAGAGAAGCTTCTAACAAAGAAACAAACAAACCTGATGCCTGACAGAACAAAGTGCTAGATACAGTGGCTTGCAAAAGTATTCACCCCCTTGGCATTTGTCTTTTTCTATTTAAAATTCAACATTTTGTTTCTGGGGGGGTGGGGTTGTATCATTTGAGTGACACAACATGCCTATCACTACGAAGATGTAAAATATTATAATATGATTTTTCATTGTGAAACAAGAAAGAAGACAAAACAGAAAAGCAGAACTATTCAACCCCCCAAAGTCAATACTTTTTAGAGCCACCTTTTGCAGAAATTACAGCTGCAAGTCTCTTGGGTTATGTCTCTATAACCTTGGCACATCTAGCCCCTGGGATTTTTGACCATTCAAGGCAAAACTGCTCCAGCTCCTTCTAATTGAATGGGTTCCGCTGGTGTACAGCAATCTTTAAGTCATACCACAGATTCTCAACTGGATTGAGGTCTGGGCTTTGACTAGGCCATTCCAAGACATTTAAATGTTTCCCCTTAAACCACTTGAGTTTTGCTTTAGCAGTACGCTTAGGGTCATTGTCCTGCTGGAAGGTGATTCTTTGTCCCAGTCTCAAATCTCTGGAAGACTGAAACAGGTTTCCCTCAAGAATGTCCCTGTATTTAGCATCATCCATCATTCCTTCAATTCTGAATAGTTCCCCAGTCCCTGCTGATGAAAAGCATCCCACAGCATGATGCTGCCACCAACATAAATCACTGTGGGGATGATGTTCCCGGGGTGATGAGAGGTGTTGCGTTTGCGCCAGACATAGCGTTTTCCTTGATGGCCAAAAAGCTACATTTTAGTTTGACCAGCGTACCTTCTTCCATATGTTTGGGGCGTCTCCCACATGCCTTTTTGAGAACACCATATGTGTTTGCACATTTTTTTCTAAGCAGTGGCTTTTTTCTGGCCACTCTTCCGTAAAGCCCAGCTCTGTGGAGTATATGACTTAAGTGGTCCTATGGACAGATACTCTAATCTCCTCTGTGTAGCTTTGCAGCTTATTCAGGGTTCTATTTGATCTCTTTGTTGCCTCTCTGATTAATGCCCTCCTTGCCTGGTCCATGAGTTTGTGGGCAGCCCACCCTTGGCAGGTTTGTTGTAGTATCATATTCTTTCCAGTTTTGAATAATGGATTTAATGGTGCTCCGTGGGATGTTCAAAGTTTCAGATATTTTTTTAGAACTCATCCCTGATCTGTACTTCTCCACAACTTTGTCCTTGACCTGTTTGGAGAGCTCCTTGGTCTTTCTGGTGCCGATTGCTTGGTGGTACCCCTTTCTTAGTGGTGTTGCAGACTCTCTGGTCTTTCAGAACAGGTGTATATATCCTGAGATCATGTGACAGATCATGTGACACTTAGATTGCACACAGGTGAACTTTATTTATCTAATTATGTGACTTCTGAAGGTAATTCATTGCACCAGATCTTATTTAGGGGCTTCATAGCAAAGGGAGTGAATACATATGCATGCACCACTTTTCTGTTTATATATTTTTTTATTTCACTTCACCAATTTGGACAGTTTTGTGAATGTCCATTGCATGAAATCGAAATAAAAATGACAGGATGTAATGCAACAAAATAGAAAAAAAGCCAAGGGGGATGAATAGTTTTACCAGGCACTGTAAATGGTAAGTAATCAAGGTAGTAATGGAGGTCCTGGGCTGGCTTGGATACACGTGGTTTGCTGTTGTGAGGCTGGTTGGATGTACTGCCAAATTCTCTAAAACAACGTTGGAGGCAGCTTATGGTAGAGAAATTAACATTTAATTATCTGGCAACAGCTCTGGTGGACATTCCTGCAGTCAGAATTCCAATTGCATACTCCCTCACAACTTGAGACATCTGTGGCATTGTGTTGTGTGACAAAACTGCACATTTTAGAGTGGCCTTTTGCTATCACCAGCGCAAGGTGCATCTGTGTAATGATCATGCTGTTTAATCAGCTTCTTGATATGCCACACCTGTCAGGTGGATGGATTATCTTGGCAAAGGAGAAATGCTCACCAACAGGGATGTAAAAATGTGCACAACGTTGAAACATGGGACCAACACTTTACATGTTGTGTTTATATTTTTGTTCAGTATAAATACGCAGCACATATAGGCCTACAAATACACTATAAATAGCTACACTTTGATAACACTTAGGTCCACTAACATCATCCTGTCTAATGATTCATCCTTGTGTTCTGTTTCTACAGCCTCTCCCTCTCTAGCACACAACTAAGATCTGCAACGTCTGGTGAACCATCTAAGAGGAAGACAATTAACAAAGTCAGATATGGCAACTGCTGGAAACAGACGTAGCAAGGAAATTGGCCATGATAGTGAGTAGTATTTATTAACTTTGTGAAGCGGTTTCACCCAGAGCAACCTACATAAAAAATTTAACTTACTATAGAATTCTATAGTATTTTGTAGCAAACTGTGGTAAACTATACTACACTCTGTACTATCCTGCTATCATGTAGTGCTTACTATATATATTTTTTGTATACTGTAGAATACTATACTACACATGGTATTCATATGCTAATACAACATTTGCATATGTCCATTCCCCTCCCCATATCCCAAATTGTGCGGCCCGTCAGTTACCTACAGCTTACAGAAAAGAGCAGTGGTTTAGATCCTATCTGATCATACCCCAGTCCTTCCTACATACAGGTTATTGGCAATCTGCTCTTGTAGTATTAGTCCAGTATTTTTCCTCAAGGAGAAAAATACAAACAAGATCAAATATTATTTTTTTTAAATGATAATTCACACAACATAAATCATTATTAGTAAATGCTACAGTATATTACTGTAATGTCTTTTTTTAACTACAGTAAATACTACAGTAATTTCTGCAAAAACAGTACAGTAAATACTACAGTATGTAAGTATTGTAATACTACTACAGTATACTATAGTATTTTTTTCATGTGGGAAGGCTTCATTTTGATCACGGGTTGTCGACAATGCAGATTTTAAAGGCAGTGTTACCAAGTTCAGTGGGTTTGCTTTCACGGGAAAACGATGCAGATATTGGCTCAGTCTGAATTTACCTTTAAATGGCGCATTGTATACAGGAGCAATCCGATTTCAATCTGGCCCCAATTTTCTTCCTGGTATACCATAAAACAGATGATTGTTATGTTTCATGACATGACTACAAATATTCCTGGACCAGAGATACAAATATCGATAATGACATTAATAATCCGCTACCTTTGTACATTGAGATTTAGGTGTAATTAAGTAGTCTATCATTTAAAAAGCGTTGGGACCGTAACTGAAAGATTGCCGAATAGGTGAAAAGTCTGTCGATGTGCCCTTGAGTAAGACACTAAATCCTATTTGCTCTGGATAAGAGTGTGTGCTAAAATGTAAATATATATTTTTAGGGCAGTGAAACTAAAAATGTACATTTGTCACTGTACTCCAGCATTTTGTGATAAAATGTTTTATATGAGGTGACGGTACAGAATGGCACCTATTTATTTGAGGGTATTTTCATACATCTGTTTTACCATAGAGAAATTATACTCTTTATGTATCGTTGGTCCTTTATAACTAGCAAGCAATGACTACATCAAGCGTGTAACTCTAGAAACGTTTTGGATGCATTTGCAGTTTGTTTTGGTTGTGTTTCAGATTATTTTGTGTCTAATAGAAATGAATGGTAAATAATGAATTGTGTTGTTTTGGAGTCACTGTTATTGTAAATAATAATATAATATGTTTCTGAACAATCCTACATTGATGTGGATGCTACCATGATTACGGATAATCCTGAACTAGTCGTGAATAATAACGAGTTAGAAAGTTAGAGGAACAAAGATCACACCTCCCAGACATGTTAACCTCCCCTATTTTTTTGTAATTTTGACAGTTCCTCTGTAACTTTCATTATTCACAACCAAAACAAACTGCAAATGCATCCAACAAGTTTGTAGGGTCACAGGCTTGATGTAGTCATTGCGGGCTAGGAATATGAGACCAAATACAACACTTTTGACTACTTTAATACACTACACTGAGTGTACAAAACATTAAGAACACCTTACTAATATTGAGTTACACCCTTTTGACCTCAGAACAGCCTGAATTTGTCGGGGCCTGGACTCTTCAAGGTGTCAAGTGTTCCACAGGGATGCTGGCCCATGTTGACTCCAATGCTTCCCACAGTTGTGTCAAGTTGGCTAGATGTCCTTTAGGTGATTGACCATTGTTGATTCACACAGGAAACTGTTGAGTGTGAAAACCCAGCAGCATGCAGTTCTTGACACAAACTGATGTGCCTGGCACCTACTAAAATACCCTGTTCAAAGGCACTTAAATAATTTGTCTTGCCCATTCACGCTCTGAATGGCACGCGTATACAATACATGTCTCAATTGTCTCAAGGCTTAAAAATCCTTCTTTAACCTGTCTCCTCCCCTTCATCTATACTGATTGAAGTGGATTTTACAAGTGACATCAATAAGGGATCATAGCATTCACCTGGATTCACCTGGGCAGTCTATGTCATGGAAAGAGCAGGTGTTCTTAGTGTTTGTATACTCAGTTTATAAGTGAATTTGACACCTTCAATGCATTAATTCTAATCGGTAAAACTGAGATGTATGAAGATACCCTCAAATATAAGGTGACATTCTGTACTGTCGACTCATTGAAAACATTTGATCTCAAATAATAAGCCAAATTAACAAACATTTTAGCTTCACTGTCCAAATTAATATGAAGGGGAGTGTATGTGAATGTATAACTGAAACTTGGTTAAATTAAGAATTTTTCAACACTAAATGAGATCAATTAACGAACCGTTAGTTAGTCAAGTAAACAGTAAATGTGGTATTCAATGAGAAACTTTAATTGGTGGTGGGTTGTGGGTTTGTGTTTTACCTCTCGAAACACTGTCTGACAAATATTATTTTTTCCAGTGTCAAATGAACTAGGAAACCTCAAGCATGACATCAAGTCATTCAAGGAACGCTTTGAAGGAAAGAGACCATCTTTACAAGAAAGAGCAAATTACTTTGAACAGAAAGCTGCTGATATTAAGAAAGTGCAGGACGATGCTGCCAAAGGCAGGAATGTTGGGGCTGGAATGGGGGTAGCTGGGGCAGTCACCAGCGTGGTGGGTATAGGTCTAGCTTTACACACTGGGGGTCTCTCCTTGCCCATTGTAGGGGCAATCTTGACTACATTTGGTGGAGCTACTGTTGTTGTGTCGAACGTCGTCAAGATGTTGTTTGAGAACAATGGCCAAGAGAAAATTAAGAACAATGCAGAAGAATTCAATAAAAGTATTCAACCAATTGTTGAATGCCTGGAAAAAATCCAAACAAATATTCAAACATTAGAGGAACTGTCCTCCTCCACATCCACGGTAACTACAGGTCTGAGTACAGCAGCAGAGGTAACCAGACTGCTGAAGAAAGTGGCTGAACTGAGCAAACACATTAGGCTTGGTGCAGTACGATTGGAAGGGGTGTTACTTGACATCGTCCGTCTTCTTAACATGATCGTGGCCATCATCCAGGTCCGTAGGGACGAGGCTCTTGAAAAGGAGTTCTTTGATAAGATCATAGAATCAGCTGAACTGTGTCGGAAGACTATGATTGACTTTGAAACGTTGACAGAAGAATTCAACAAGGTGTCAGATTTCTTACAACATTTCTGAAAACAGTCAGGTGGTACACTGTGCCCTGATAGATCTGAGACTGAAGAAAACGGCTCTGTTTTATCAATGCTGTGATGCATAACAAGTCTGGATAAGCTGTACAGATGGTCAAACCTCTACTTTAACTTGGACAAGTCCTCCATAGTGTACATCATTTGTCAATTCAATGTCATGTATTTTTTATTTTGGGGGAGATGACTTCCATGTCTTTTCTCTTTGACATTGTTGTTAAATTAATTGCAGTGTATGTTTTTTTGTTGTTGCAACTATTGACAAATCTAAAATAAATATTGTTCTACAAATACTTGGTTTCAGTTTTAATTGTTTTGTTAAAAACAACTTCAATAGAAATATGTGTAACATTGTTTTGTTATGATAAAGTTTAGGATGTTGGGTTTAGTTAAAAAAAATTCTGGAGATGCATTATTTTCTTAACTGTCAACTGTTGATCACAAGTCAAGAATGCAATACAGCGCCCACACCAAAATACCTGTAATGAGAGAGAGGTGGAGAGGGAGGGAGGGGAATGAGAGGGAGAGGGAGGGAGGGAGGGAGGGAGGGAGGGAGGGAGATAGTGGGAGGGAATAAGAGGTAAAGAGATGGAGAGGAAGGGCGAGAGAGAGAGAGGGAGGGAGAGAGAACGGTAGGGAAAGGGAGGGATAGAGAGAGGGAGGAACAGAGGGAGAGAGGGAGGAAGGGATAGAGGGAGGAAGGGAGAGAGGGAAATAGAGATGGAGAGAAAGAGGTAGGGAGGAGAGAGGGAGGGAGAGGAATGAGAGTGAGATAGGAAGGGAGAGGTAGAGAGAGGGAGGGAGTGAGGTAGAGAGAGGGAGTGAGGTAGAGAGAGGGAGTGAGGTAGAGAGAGGGAGGGAGGGAGAGGGAGGGAGGGAAAGAGAGACAGAGAGGGAGGGAGGGAAAGAGAGACAGAGGGAGGGATAGAGAGAGGGAGGGACAGAGGGAGATGGAGGGAGGGAGAGAGAGGGAAACAGAGATGGAGAGTGGTAGGGAGAGAGAGAGAGAGAGAGGGGGAAGGAGGGAGTGAGAGAGAGAGAGAGAGAGAAAGGGAGCGGGAGGGACGGACAAAGGAAGATAGGGAGGGAGTGAGAGGTAAAGAGATGGAGAGGAAGGGAGAGAGAGAGAGAGAGGAAGAGGGAGAGAAATAGAAGGAGGGAGAGGGAGGGAGAGAGAGCGGTAGGGAAAGGGAGGGATAGAGAGAGGGAGGAACAGAGGGAGAGAGGGAGGAAGGGATAGAGGGAGGAAGGGAGAGAGAGGGAAATAGAGAGGTAGGGAGGAGAGAGGTAGGGAGAGGAATGAGAGGGAGGGATAGAGAGAGGGAGGGACAGCGGGAGATGGAGGGAGGGAGAGAGAGAGAGAGAGGGAAGGAGGGAGTGAGAGAGAGAGAGAGAGAGAGAGAGAGAGAAAGGGAGAGGGAGGGAGGGACAAAGGGAGAGATGGAGAAAGGTAGAGAGAGAGAGAGAGAGAGAGGGAAGGAGGGAGTGAGAGAGATAGAGAGAGAGAGAAAGGGAGAGGGAGGGAGGGACAAAGGGAGAGATAGAGAGAGAGAGAGAGAGAGAGAGAGAGAGAGGGAAGGAGGGAGTGAGAGAGAGAGATAGATAGAGAGAGAAAGGGAGAGGGAGGGAGGGAGGGAGGTACAAAGGGAGATAGGGAGAGAGGTATGGAGTGAGAGGTAAAGAGATGGAGAGAAAGGAGAGGGAGGGAGAGAGAGAGCAGTAGGGGAAGGGAGGGATAGAGAGAGGGAGGAACAGAGGGAGAGAGGGAGGAAGGGATAGAGGGAGGAAGAGAGAGAGAGGGAAGGAGGGAGTGAGAGAGAGAGATAGATAGAGAGAGAAAGGGAGAGGGAGGGAGGGAGGGAGGTACAAAGGGAGATAGGGAGAGAGGTATGGAGTGAGAGGTAAAGAGATGGAGAGAAAGGAGAGGGAGGGAGAGAGAGAGCAGTAGGGGAAGGGAGGGATAGAGAGAGGGAGGAACAGAGGGAGAGAGGGAGGAAGGGATAGAGGGAGGAAGGGAGAGAGAGGGAAAGAGAGATGGAGAGAGAGAGGTAGGGGGAGGGGGAGAGAGAGACAGAGGGAGGGATGGATGGAAGGAGGGAGGGAGCGACAAAGGGAGATAGAAAGGGGGGAGAGAGAGAAGGGGGGAGAGAGACAGAGGGAGAAAGAGGGATGGAGGGAGGGAGAGAGAGAGAGACACACGCGGGTACACTTAACACCAGACAGGGAAAACATTTGATTTATTGATATAGCTCCACTCTGTGGTGTTATGTTGTACTGCAGTTTTGGGGAGAAGGAAGGAGAGGAGAGTGAAAGTGAAAGATAAAGTACAATTGCGCAGAAAACAAACACCAACTGAGTGGAAAACGTGGTTACAATTTCAAAATCCATTTATCATCACTTTTCAACAACTAAGGTGAGAAAATGTTTACATTAAAGTAAGAACATTTTTAATTAAGTTTAGAAAATTATCATGGAATTTGTGAAATCTGTGGAATTTGGAATTTGTGAAATTTAGCAGATGCTCCTATCCAGAGAGACAGTTATTACCTCCATTTTAAGATGACTTTTGGTGAAACAACCACATATCACAGACAAAGTAAGAACATGTCCCCCCATCAGGGTAACGGATTGTAACTGTAACTATAATCCGTTGCTTTACTAACAAAAATACTGCAATCAGATAACAGATACTTAAAAATATATATATATAATTGTAATTTTTTCGCAAACATCAGTTTTAGAAATTATGTTTGCGAAAAAATGATTTATCACCTTTCTTTTTTCTCAGTGTTATTCAAAATAGCAATGAAAAGAGTCACAATTTTAAGTTTGTTCCATCTGAGCACAAGTCGGACATCATTACTATATGATGACAAACCAAATGTGTTTGATGGATCGAGGGAAAAGGGCAGGAAAAGGCTTTTGTCGGCTACAGTACAAGCTTTGTCTTCCAATGGTTATTTGGCCATTTCCAAGTCCCATTCTTGAAGATCAAGGAGAATTAAATGAATTGCAATGAATGGAAATCTGACACACTTTGGTTTTTAATGTAGAGATATAGCCTCATTTTATTACTGTCTGTAGTAGAAAGCAATGGTTTAGAAGGAGCCTACATAACCAACCCATAAAGTAAAATACAACATCCACTTATGGCCAGCTTTGTAAACTCTAAAATAGATTTAGATTTAATTTAAATAGATTTTTTCCTGCAAAACATTTCATTAAATTGGAAATATACATTTTTGTATTATTTTAATGCATCTTAAAGGGAAAGTAATCTAAAAGTACATTACTGAGTTTGGGTAATCCAAAAGTTACGTTACTGATTACAATTTTGGACAGGTAACTAGTAACTGTAAAGGATTACATTTAGAAAGTAACCCAACCCTGCCTCCAATAAAGTAGTTATCAGCAAAGTCAGTGCTAGTAGGAAAAGACCAATGTCAGTTTTATTCTGTTAATTATTTTATTATTCATCTTAGGTCCCTTGAAGCTGTCCTCAGACAACCCTCAACCATCATCACCTCTGGATGTTCTACTACCAACAGACCTGCAGTATTTCAACTGGGTATGTTTAGACAGGAGTTTATCATTAGTGCTGTTGTTAGGAAATGACTTAGGGTATATCATTCAATAGTGTGTTTGTGTGAGACCTTTACTCTTTGCAATGGAGTCAGTTTTATCTATCTTTGTGAACAGTGTGTGTGTGTGTGTGTGTGTGTGTGTGTGTGTGTGTGTGTGTGTGTATTGATGGGGTAAGACATTTGTACTAGGTTAATGAGATATATATTATTTATTGAAATGACCTTTGAACACAGTAAATATAGCAGATTGTAACTTTAATATGACACCCCACTTACAGTTCCCCGTATTTGGTTTACTGTACCTCCCTAAAGTTGAGGTTTGCAGAAATTGGTGAAGAAATCACCATGGAATAAAAAATGAATGCTTGAAGATCGAATACAGTCTACCTGGAATGTTAGCCATTTTTGGTGGAATGGAGTTTTGGCCTGCTTGGTGATGTTACCAGGCAGTAAATTAGTTAGACCAATAAGAAAGCGAGTTCCAAACCTTTCTGCCAATAACAGCTAGTTTTCAGTTTTCCCCTCCCCACTCAGACCACTCCCAGACAGTCCTACCAAAATACTTGCTTGAGAAATTGCTCTTTGCTAAGAAGCCATTTTTGTATATTCTTGACCATTTTAATTTAAAACAATCACATTATGGTACTTCATTTTTACCCAGAAATGATGATATCGCCCCATTGGGCCCCATTGGGTTAAAAAGGCACTTTGACCAAGCTGTTGCTGATTGAGTGAACACACTACTCCAATTTCTCAATGCTGTGGTGCCTAAAAAGAATGCTTATGATATACAGGTGATCACAAGTCCACAATGTACTATGGTTTGTTGAAATAGCACCACAGGGTCCACACCAAAATACCTGTAATGAGAGAGAGAGAGAGAGAGAGAGAGAGAGAGAAAGAGAGAGAGAGAGTTTTGCAGTTTTGGAGAGGAGAGTGAAAGTGAAAGATAAATTACAATTGCGCAGAAAACAAACACCAACTGAGTGGAAAACGTGGTTACAATTTCAAAATCCATTTATCATCACTTTTCAACAACTAAGGTGAGAAAATGTTTACATTAAAGTAAGAACATTTTTAATTCAGTTTAGAAAATGTTTACATTTTTATGGAATTTGTGAAATCTGGTTTTACATTTACACTTCCATTTAATTTAGCAGATGCTCCTATCCAGAGAGACAGTTATTACCTCCATTTTAAGATTACTTTTGGTGAAACAACCACATATCACAGACAAAGTAAGAACATGTCCACCCATCAGGGTAACGGATTGTAACTATAACTGTAATCTGTTGCATCACTAGCCAAAATACTGCAATCAGATAACAGATACTTTTGATAAAAATTGATTATAATTTTTTTTTAAAACAGCAAATTTAGAAATTATGTTTGCGAAAAACTAATTTAACACCTTTCTTTTTTCTCAGTGTTATTCAAGATAGCAATGAAAAGAGTCACATTTTTAAATTTGTTCCGTCTGAGCGAGTCTGAGTGCAAGTCAAACATCAATACTATATGATGACAAACTAAATGTGTTTGATGGATCGAGGGAAAAGGGCAGGAAAAGGCTTTTGTCGGCTACAGTACAAGCTTTGTCTTCCAATGGTTATTTGGCCATTTCCAAGTCCCATTCTTGAAGATCAAGGAGAATTAAAGGAATTGGAATAACATGAAATCTGACAGACTTTGGTTTTTAATGTAGAGATATAGCCTCATTTTATTACTGTCTGTAGTAGAAAGCAATGGTTTAGAAGGAGCCTGCATAACCAACCCATAAAGTAAAATACAACATCCACTTATGGCCAGCTTTGTAAACTCTAAAATAGATTTTTCCTGCAAAACATTTCATTAAATTGGAAATATACATTTTTGTATTATTTTAATGCATCTTAAAGGGAAAGTAATCTAAAAGTACATTACTTATTTGGGGTAATCCAAAAGTTACGTTACTGATTACAATTTTGGAAAGGTAACTAGTAACTGTAAAGGATTACATTTAGAAAGTAACCCAACCCTGCCTCCAATAAAGTAGCTATCAGCAAAGTCAGTGCTAGTAGGAAAAGACAAATGTCAGTGTTATTCTGTTAATTATTTTATTATTCATCTTAGGTCCCTTGAAGCTGTCCTCAGACAACCCTCAACCATCATCACCTCTGGATGTTCTACCACCACCAGACCTGCAGTAATTCAGCTGAGTGTTTTTACAGGAGTTCATCATTGGTGCTGTTGTGGGGAAATGACATAGGGTATATCATTCAATAGTGTGTTTATGTGATACTTTTACTGTTTGCAATGGAGTCAGTTTTAGCTATCTTATGCATATGTCTGCGTCTGTGTGATGGGTTAACACATTTGTAGTAGGCTACTGAGATTATTTATTGAAATTACCTTTGAACAGCAGTAAATATAGCAGATTGTAACTTTAACATAACACCTGTAATGGAGACGAAGGGAGTCAGGAAGCAGGTGCAGGTGGTGAGTTTAACATTAACAAACATGGAGCGACACAAAACAAGAATAGTGTCTGACATGAAAACAGAACCAATACAGCCTGGTTTAGAAAAGTTACAGAGTACTAGATATAGGAATAGTAATCAGGGTAGGGATTAAGTCCAGGTGTGTCTAATGATAGGGCGCAGGTGTTCTTTATGATGGGCTGCCAGGACCGGCGACGACGAGCAGGAATAGACGTGACAGTACACCGATTAGAGGGATGCCCCGAGGGCGAGGAGCAGTTCGGTCAGCAAAGGTAGAAATCTTAGATGTATCTCGAATGTTGTCCATCGGTACCCAACACCGCTCTTCTGGACTGTGCCCCTCCCGGTCCACCAGGTACTGGAGCCAACCCCAACGATATCGGGAGTCCAGGAGGGATCTGACGGCATAGGCAGGGCTTCCCTCGATGTCCAGGGGAGATGGAGGGCTGTCGTGGTGGACGGCCTCAGTCAGGGGACCATGAACCACCGGCCTGAGGAGGGATCCGATAGTTAGCGGGGAGCTGTAATCTAAATGTCACCTCATTGACCCTCCAGAAGACCTTGAACGGTCCCACAAACCGGGGACTCAGGTTCTTACAGGGCAGGCAGAGTGGAAGGTTCCTAGTGGAGAGCCAGACACGATCACCAAGATGGAACACGGGAGCCTCACTGCGGTGGCAATCTGCCTGCTTCTTCAGACGGCGGGCGGAACACTGGAGCCTCACTGCGGTGGCAATCTGCCTGCTTCTTCTGACGGCGGACGGAACAGTGGAGCCTCACTGTGATGGCAATCTGCCTGCTTCTTCTGACGGCGGTCGGAACACTGGAGCCTCACTGCGGTGGCAATCTGCCTGCTTCTTCTGACGGCGGTCGGAACACTGGAGCCTCACTGCGGTGGCAATCTGCCTGCTTCTTCTGACGGCGGACGGAACAGTGGAGCCTCACTGTGATGGCAATCTGCCTGCTTCTTCTGACGGCGGTCGGAACACTGGAGCCTCACTGCGGTGGCAATCTGCCTGCTTCTTCTGACGGCGGACGGAACACTGGAGCCTCACTGTGATGGCAATCTGCCTGCTTCTTCTGACGGCGGACGGAACACTGGAGCCTCACTGTGATGGCAATCTGCCTGCTTCTTCTGACGGCGGGCGGAACAGTGGAGCCTCACTGTGATGGCAATCTGCCTGCTTCTTCTGACGGCGGGCGGAACAGTGGAGCCTCACTGTGATGGCAATCTGCCTGCTTCTTCTGACGGCGGACGGAACAGTGGAGCCTCACTGTGATGGCAATCTGCCTGCTTCTTCTGACGGCGGGCGGAACAGTGGAGCCTCACTGTGATGGCAATCTGCCTGCTTCTTCTGACGGCGGATGGAACACTGGAGCCTCACTGTGATGGCAATCTGCCTGCTTCTTCTGACGGCGGACGGAACACTGGAGCCTCACTGTGATGGCAATCTGCCTGCTTCTTCTGACGGCGGGCGGAACAGTGGAGCCTCACTGTGATGGCAATCTGCCTGCTTCTTCTGACGGCGGGCGGAACAGTGGAGCCTCACTGTGATGGCAATCTGCCTGCTTCTTCTGACGGCGGACGGAACAGTGGAGCCTCACTGTGATGGCAATCTGCCTGCTTCTTCTGACGGCGGGCGGAACAGTGGAGCCTCACTGCGGTGGCAATCTGCCTGCTTCTTCTGACGGCGGGCGGAACAGTGGAGCCTCACTGTGATGGCAATCTGCCTGCTTCTTCTGACGGCGGGCGGAACAGTGGAGCCTCACTGCGGTGGCAATCTGCCTGCTTCTTCTGACGGCGGACGGAAAACTGGAGCCTCACTGTGATGGCAATCTGCCTGCTTCTTCTGACGGCGGGCGGAACAGTGGAGCCTCACTGTGATGGCAATCTGCCTGCTTCTTCTGACGGCGGACGGAACACTGGAGCCTCACTGTGATGGCAATCTGCCTGCTTCTTCTGACGGCGGGCGGAACAGTGGAGCCTCACTGTGATGGCAATCTGCCTGCTTCTTCTGACGGCGGGCGGAACAGTGGAGCCTCACTGTGATGGCAATCTGCCTGCTTCTTCTGACGGCGGACGGAACAGTGGAGCCTCACTGTGATGGCAATCTGCCTGCTTCTTCTGACGGCGGGCGGAACAGTGGAGCCTCACTGTGATGGCAATCTGCCTGCTTCTTCTGACGGCGGATGGAACACTGGAGCCTCACTGTGATGGCAATCTGCCTGCTTCTTCTGACGGCGGACGGAACACTGGAGCCTCACTGTGATGGCAATCTGCCTGCTTCTTCTGACGGCGGGCGGAACAGTGGAGCCTCACTGTGATGGCAATCTGCCTGCTTCTTCTGACGGCGGGCGGAACAGTGGAGCCTCACTGTGATGGCAATCTGCCTGCTTCTTCTGACGGCGGACGGAACAGTGGAGCCTCACTGTGATGGCAATCTGCCTGCTTCTTCTGACGGCGGGCGGAACAGTGGAGCCTCACTGCGGTGGCAATCTGCCTGCTTCTTCTGACGGCGGGCGGAACAGTGGAGCCTCACTGTGATGGCAATCTGCCTGCTTCTTCTGACGGCGGGCGGAACAGTGGAGCCTCACTGCGGTGGCAATCTGCCTGCTTCTTCTGACGGCGGACGGAACACTGGAGCCTCACTGTGATGGCAATCTGCCTGCTTCTTCTGACGGCGGGCGGAACAGTGGAGCCTCACTGCGGTGGCAATCTGCCTGCTTCTTCTGACGGCGGACGGAACAGTGGAGCCTCACTGCGATAGCAATCTGCCTGCTTCTTCTGACGGAGGACAGAACACTGGAGCCTCACTGTGATGGCAATCTGCCTGCTTCTTCTGACGGCGGACGGAACAGTGGAGCCTCACTGCGGTGGCAATCTGCCTGCTTCTTCTGACGGCGGACGGAACACTGGAGCCTCACTGTGATGGCAATCTGCCTGCTTCTTCTGACGGCGGACGGAACAGTGGAGCCTCACTGCGATAGCAATCTGCCTGCTTCTTCTGACGGAGGACAGAACACTGGAGCCTCACTGCAGTGGCAATCTGCCTGCTTCTTCTGACGGCGGTCGGAACAGTGGAGCCTCACTCTGATGGCAATCTGCCTGCTTCTTCTGACGGCGGACAGAACAGTGGAGCCTCACTGTGATGGCAATCTGCCTGCTTCTTCTGACGGCGGACGGAACAGTGGAGCCTCACTGTGATGGCAATCTGCCTGCTTCTTCTGACGGCGGACGGAACAGTGGAGCCTCACTGTGATGGCAATCTGCCTGCTTCTTCTGACGGCGGACGGAACAGTGGAGCCTCACTGTGATGGCAATCTGCCTGCTTCTTCTGACGGCGGATGGAACACTGGAGCCTCACTGCGGTGGCAATCTGCCTGCTTCTTCTGACGGCGGGCGGAACAGTGGAGCCTCACTGTGATGGCAATCTGACTGCTTCTTCTGACGGCGGGCGGAACAGTGGAGCCTCACTGTGATGGCAATCTGCCTGCTTCTTCTGACGGCGGACGGAACAGTGGAGCCTCACTGTGATGGCAATCTGCCTGCTTCTTCTGACGGCTGACGGAACACTGGAGCCTCACTGCGGTGGCAATCTGCCTGCTTCTTCTGACGGCGGACGTAACACTGGAGCCTCACGTGGGCATCGTTCCAGAACTCTTCTGCTCGCTTCAATATTTTGAGAGGTAGTATTCTGTAACGTAGACACAGGGAGTTAGGAAACAAGTGCAGTGTGACTTTAAGGATAACTAATACAAAACAAGAGAAGCTTCTAACAAAGAAACAAACAATACTACCTGATGCCTGACAGAACAACGTGCTAGATACAGTGGCTTGCAAAAGTATTCACCCCCTTGGCATTTTTACTATTTTGTTGCCTTACAACCTGGAATTAAAATAGAATTTGGGGGTGGGGGTTGTATCATTTGAGTTACACAACATGCCTACCACTTTGAAGATGAAAAATATTTTTAATTGTGAAACAAACAAGAAATGAGACAAAAAAACAGAACTTGAGCATGCATAACTATTCACCCCAGCAATGTCAAGACTTTGTAGAGCCACCTTTTGCAGCAAATACAGCTGCAAGTCTCTTGGGGTATGTCTGTTTATGCTTGGCACATCTAGCCACTGGGATTGTTGCCCATTCAAGACAAAACTGCTCCAGCCCTTTCTAGTTGGATGGGTTCCGCTGATGTACAGCAATCTTTAAGTCATACCACAGATTCTCAATTGGATTGAGGTCTGGGCTTTGACCAGGCCATTCCAAGACATTTAAATGTTTCCCCTTAAACCACTTGAGTGTTGCTTTAGCAGTGTGCTTAGGGTCATTGTCCTGCTGAAAGGTGAACCTCCATCCCAGTCTCAAATCTTTGGAAGACTGAAACAGGTTCCCCTCAAGAATTTCCCTGTATTTAGCACCATCCATCATTCCTTCAATTCTGACTAGTTTCCCAGTCCCTGCAAATGAAAAACATCCCCACAGCATGATGCTGCCAGCACCATGCTTCACTGTGATGAGAGGTGTTGGGTTTCCGCCAGATATAGCGTTTTCCTTGATGGCCAAAAAGATAAATGTTATTCTGACCAGAGTACCTTCTTCAATATGTTTGGGGAGTCTCCCACATGCCTTTTTGTGAACACCATATGTGTTTGCTTATGTTTTTCTAAAGCAATGGCTTTTTTTCTGGCCACTCTTCCGTAAAGCCCAGCTCTGTGGAGTGTACAGCTTAAAGTCGTCCTGTGGACAGATACTCCAATCTCCGCTGTGGAGCTTTGCAGCTCCTTCAGGGTTATCTTTGGTCTCTTTGTTGCCTCTCTGATTAATGCCCTCCTTGCCTGGTCCGTGAGTTTGTGGGCGGCCCACTCTTGGCAGGTTTGTTGTGGTGCCACATTCTTTCAATTTTTGAGGCGAAATGCTCACCAACAGGGATGTAAACAAATTTGTGCACAAAATTTGAGAGAAATTCGCTTTGCATGAAACATTTCTGGGATCTTTTATTTCAGCCCATGAAACATGGGACCAGCACTTTACAGGTTGAGTTTATATTTTATTCAGTATAAATACGCAGCACATATTCAGACCCCTTGACTTTTTCCACATTTTGTTAGATTACAGCCTTATTCTAAAATTGATTGAATAGTTTTTTTGCCCTCATCAAACTACACACAATACCCAAAAATGACAAAGCAAAAGCAGGTTTTTAGTTCAATTGAACTAAAAATGTATTACAAATAAAAAAACATATCATATTTACATAAGTATTCAGACCCTTCACTCAGTACTCTGATGTCCTGAGTGCTCTGGAGCAGGTTTTTATCAAGGACCTCTCTTTACTTTGCTCCATCTTGACCAGTCTCCCAGTCCCTGACGCTGAACCCCCTTCTCCGTAGGGATGGTGCCAGGTTTTCTTCAGACTTAATGCTTGGCATTCAGGCCAAAAAGTTTAATCTTGGTTTCATCAGACCAGAGAATATTGTTTCTCATGGTCTGAGAGTCTTTAGGTGCCTTTTGACAAACTCCAAGTGGGCTGTCATGTGCCTTTTACTGAAGAGTGGCTTCTATCTGACCACTCTACAATAAAGGCCTGATTGGTGGAGTACTGCAGAGATGGTTGTCCTTCTGCTCGGAAATGCACTGTGAACTGTGGGACCTTATATAAACAGGTGTGTGCCTTTCCAAATCATGTCCAATCAATTACATTTTCCACAGGTGGACTCCAATCAAGTTGTAGAACCATCTTAAGGATTATCAATGGAAACAGGATGCACCTGAGCTCAATTTCGAGTCTCATAGCAAAGGGTCTGAATACTTATGTAAATAAGGTGTTTGTTTTGTTTTAAATACATTTGCAACTATTTTTTTTAAACAGTTTCTGCTTTATGCATTATGGGGTATTGTGTGTAGATGGATGAGGGGAAAAACAATGTAATACATTACAGCCTTATTCTAAAATGTAACAAAATGTGGGAAAAGTCAAGGGGTCTATATACTTTCCGAAGGAACTGTAGGCCTTCAAATACACTATAAATAGCTACACTTTGATAACACTTAGGTCCACTAACATCATCCTGTCTAATGATTCATCCTTGTGTTCTGTTTCTACAGCCTCTCCCTTTCCAGCACACAAATAAGATCTGCAGCTTCTAGTGAACCGTCTAAGAGGAAGACAATTAACAAAGTCAGATATGGCAACTGCTGGAAACAGACGTAGCAAGGAAATTGGCCATGATAGTAAGTAATGTTTATTAACTTTATGAAGCTTTCAACCCACATGAAAAATAATACAGTTTCTGTAGAATACTTTAGTACTTACTATATATAGAATTCTATAGTATTCTGCTGTAAACTGTAGTATACTATACTACACTCTGTACTATCCCACTATCATGTAGCGCTTACTATTAAAAAAAAATGTATACTGTAGAATACTGTACTACACACGGTATTCAAATGCTAATACCACATTTGCATATGTCCATTCCCCTCCCCCATATCCCAATTTGTGTGGCCCGTCAGTTACCTACAGGTTACAGAAAAGAGCAGTGGTGTAGATCCTATCTGATCATACCCCAGTCCTTCCTACATACAGGTTATAGAAAAGAGCAGTGGTGTAGATCCTATCTGATAGTCCCAGTCCTGCCTACATACAGGTCATTGACAATCTGCTGACATTCCATTTCTCAAATGTCTCAAGGCTTGAAAATCCTTCTTTAACTGATCTCCACCCCTTCATCTACACTGACAGAAGTGTATTTAACAAGTGGCATCAATAGGGGATCATAGCTTTCACCTGGTCAGTCTGTGTCATGGAAAGCAGGTGTTGAAAATCAATCAATCAAAATGTATTTTTAGTAAAGCCCTTCGTATATCAGCTGATATCTCAAAGTGCGGAACAGAAACCCAGCCTAAAACCCCAAACAGCAAGCAATGCAGGTGTAGAAGCACGGTGGCTAGGAAAAACTCCCTAGAAAGGCCAAAACCTAGGAAGAAACCTAGAGAGGAACCAGGCTATGAGGGGTGGCCAGTCCTCTTCTGGCTGTGCCGGGTGGAGATTATAACAGAACATGGCCAAGATGTTCAAATGTTCATAGATGACTAGCATGGTCAAATAATAATAATCTGGAGCAGCAGCATGGCCAGAAAGTACTCATCAGCAATGTCGTAGATAGATAGGTAGAGAGATATGGAGATAGAGAGAGAAAAATATACTTAAATTCACTCAGGACACTGGATAAGACAGGAGAAATACTCCAGATATAACAAACTGACCCTAGCCCCCCAACACATAAACTACTGCAGCATAAATACTGGAGGCTGAGACAGGAGGGGTCAGGAGACACTGTGGCCCCATCCGATGACACCCCCGGACAGGGCCAAACAGACAGGATATAACCCCACCCACTTTGCCAAAGCACAGCCCCCACACCACTAGAGGAATATCCCTAACCAATGTTTTGTACACTCTGTGTATGAGTGAATTTGACCAAATACTTATGACACCTTCAAAAGGGGGACTAGATAAATAAAGTGCATTCATTTCTAATCGGTAAAAAAATATGTGGTGACATTCTATGCTGATCTCAAATATAGTACCAAATTAACAAACATTTTAGCTTCACTGTCCAAATAAATATGAAGGGGAGTGTATGTGAACGCATAACTGAAACTTGGTTAAATTAAGATGTTTTTCGACACTAGATCACTTAACTAACAGTTAATTAGTTAAGTGACCGGTGAATGAGATATTAAATGAGAAACGTTAATATGTGGGTGGGTTATGGGTTTGTGTTTTTCCTCTGGATAACATTGTCTGACAATTATATATATTTCTTCCAGTGTCAAATGAACTAGGAAACCTCAAGCATGACATCAAGTCATTCAAGAAACTCTTTGAAGGAAAGAGAACAAATTTACAAGCAAGAGCAAATTACTTTAAACAGAAAGCTGCTATTATTAAGAGGATACAGGACAATGCTGCCACAGGCAGGAATGTTGGGGCTGGATTTGGTGTAGCTGGGGTAGCGGGAATAGTTCTAACTATATTTACTGGGGGCACCCCCCTGCTCGTTGCAGGGGCAGTCATGGGTGCAGTTAGTGGAGCTGCTATCACTGCTTCTAACATCGTCAAAATGTTGTTAGAGAACAATGGCCAAGAGAAAATTAAGAATGGTGCAGAAGAATTCAATAAAAGTATTCAACCAATTGTTGAATGCCTGGAAAAAATCCAAACAAATGTTCAAACATTAGAGGAACTGTCCTCCTCCACATCCACGGTAACTACAGGTCTGAGTACAGCAGCAGAGGTAACCAGACTGCTGAAGAAAGTGGCTGAACTCATCATCCAGGTCCGTAGGGACGAGGCTCTTGAAAAGGAGTTATTTGATAAGATCATAAAATCAGCTGAACTGTGTATTTTTTATTTTGGGGGAGATGACTTCCATGTCTTTTCTCTTTGACATTGTTGTTAAATGAATTTCAGTGTATGTTTTTTTTGTTGTTGCAACTATTGACAAATCTAAAATAAATATTGTTCTACAAATACTTGGTTTCAGTTGTAATTGTTTTGTTAAAAACAACTTCAATAGAAATATGTGTAACATTGTTTTGTTATGATAAAGTTTAGGATGTTGGGTTTAGTTTTATTTTTTTCTGGAGGCATTATTTTCTTAACTGTCAACTGTTGATCACAAGTCAAGAATGCAATACAGCGCCCACACCAAAATACCTGTAATGAGAGAGAGGTGGAGAGGGAGGGAGGGGAATGAGAGGGAGAGGGATGGAGGGAGGGAGGGACAAAAGGAGATAGTGGGAGGGAATAAGAGGTAAAGAGATGGAGAGGAAGGGCGAGAGAGAGAGAGGGGGAGGGAGAGAGAACGGTAGGGAAAGGGAGGGATAGAGCGAGGGAGGAACAGAGGGAGAGAGGGAGGAAGGGATAGAGGGAGGAAGGGAGAGAGAGGGAAAGAGATGGAGAGAGAGAGGTAGGGAGGAGAGAGGAAGGGATAGAGGGAGGAAGGGAGAGAGAGGGAAAGAGATGGAGAGAGAGAGGTAGGGAGGAGAGAGGAAGGGATAGAGAACGGTAGGGAAAGGGAGGGATAGAGGGAGGAACAGAGGGAGAGAGGGAGGAAGGGATAGAGGGAGGAAGGGAGAGAGAGGGAAAGAGATGGAGAGAGAGAGGTAGGGAGGAGAGAGGAAGGGATAGAGGGAGGAAGGGAGAGAGAGGGAAAGAGATGGAGAGAGAGAGGTAGGGAGGAGAGAGGGAGGGAGAGAGAATGGTAGGGAAAGGGAGGGATAGAGAGAGGGAGGAACAGGGGGAGAGAGGGAGGAAGGGATAGAGGGAGGAAGGGAGAGAGAGGGAAAGATATGGAGAGAAAGGGAGAGGGAGGGAGAGAGGGAGAGAGGGAGGAAGGGATAGAGGGAGGAAGGGAGAGAGAGGGAAAGAGAGAGGGAGGAACAGAGGGAGAGAGGAAGGAAGGGATAGAGGGAGGAAGGGAGAGAGAGGGAGGGAGAGGAATGAGAGGGAGGGATAGAGAGAGGGAGGGACAGCGGGAGATGGAGGGAGGGAGAGAGAGAGAGAGAGAGAGAGAGAGAGAGAGAGAGAGAGAGAAAGGGCGAGGAAGGGAGGGACAAAGGGAGAGATGGAGAGAGGTAGAGAGAGAGAGAGGGAAGGAGGGAGTGAGAGAGAGAGATAGATAGAGAGAGAAAGGGGGAGGGAGGGACAAAGGGAGATAGGGAGAGAGGTATGGAGTGAGAGGTAAAGAGATGGAGAGAAAGGGAGAGGGAGGGAGAGAGAGAGCAGTAGGGGAAGGGAGGGATAGAGAGAGGGAGGAACAGAGGGAGGAAGGGATAGAGGGAGGAAGGGAGAGAGAGGGAAAGAGAGATGGAGAGAGAGAGGTAGGGGGGAGGGGGGAGAGAGACAGAGGGAGGGATGGAAGGAGGGGGGGAGCGATAAAGGGAGATAGAAAGGGGGGAGAGAGAGAAGGGGGGAGAGAGACAGAGGGAGAAAGAGGGATGGAGAGAGAGAGACACACGCGGGTACACCTAACACCAGACAGGGAATACATTTGATTTATTGATATAGCGCCACTCTGTGGTGTTATGTTGTACTGTAGTTTTGGGGAGAAGGAAGTGGAGGAGAGTGAAAGTGAAAGATAAAGTACAATTGCGCAGAAAACAAACACCAACTGAGTGGAAAACGTGGTTACAATTTCAAAATCCATTTATCATCACTTTTCAACAACTAAGGTGAGAAAATGTTTACATTAAAGTAAGAACATTTTTAATTAAGTTTAGAAAACTATCATAGAATTTGTAAAATCTGTGGGATTTGGAATTTGTCCAATTTAGCAGATGCTCCTATCCAGAGAGACAGTTATTACCTCCATTTTAAGATGACTTTTGGTGAAACAACCACATATCACAGACAAAGTAAGAACATGTCCCCCCATCAGGGTAACGGATTGTAACTGTAACTATAATCCGTTGCTTTACTAACAAAAATACTGCAATTAGATAACAGATACCTTAAAAAATATATATATAATTATCATTTTTTCGCAAACATCAGTTTTAGAAATTATGTTTGCGAAAAAATTATTTAACACCTTTCTTTTTTCTCAGTGTTATTCAAAATAGCAATGAAAAGAGTCACAATTTTAAGTTTGTTCCATCTGAGCACAAGTCAGACATCATTACAATTTGATGACAAATCTAATGTGTTTGATGGATCGAGGGAAAATAGCAGGAAAAGGCTTTTGTAGGCTACAGTACAAGCTTTGTCTTCCAATGGTTATTTGGCCATTTCCAAGTCCCATTCTTGAAGATCAAGGAGAATTAAAGGAATTGGAATAACATGAAATCTGACAGACTTTGGTTTTTAATGTAGAGATATAGCCTCATTTTATTACTGTCTGTAGTAGAAAGCAATGGTTTAGAAGGAGCCTGCATAACCAACCCAGAAAGTAAAATACAACATCCACTTATGGCCAGCTTTGTAAACTCTAAAATAGATTTTTCCTGCAAAACATTTCATCAAATTAGAAATATACATTTTTGTATTATTTTAATGCATCTTAAAGGGAAAGTAATCTAAAAGTACATTACTTATTTGGGGTAATCCAAAAGTTACATTACTGAAAACGATTTTGGACAGGTAACTAGTAACTGTAAAGGATTACATTTAGAAAGTAACCCAACCCTGCCTCCAATAAAGTAGTTATCAGCAAAGTCAGTGCTAGTAGGAAAAGACAAATGTCAGTGTTATTCTGTTAATTATTTTATTATTCATCTTAGGTCCCTTGAAGCTGTCCTCAGACAACCCTCAACCATCATCACCTCTGGATGTTCTACCACCACCAGACCTGCAGTAAGTCAGCTGAGTGTTTTTACAGGAGTTCATCGTTGGTGCTGTTGTGGGGAAATGAAATAGGGTATATCATTCAATAGTGTATTTATGTGATACTTTAACTATTTGCAATCGAGTCAGTTTTAGCTATCTTATGCATATGTCTGCGTCTGTGTGATGGGTTAACACATTTGTAGTAGGCTACTGAGATTATTTATTGAAATTACCTTTGAACAGCAGTAAATATAGCAGATTGTAACTTGTAACATAACACCTGTAATGGAGACGAAGGGAGTCAGGAAGCAGGTGCAGTTGGTGAGTTTAACATTAACAAACGATCACCATGATGGAACAAGGGAGCCTCATGTGGGCATCGTTCCAGAACTCTTCTGCTCGCTTCCATATTTTGATAGGTAGTATTCTGTAACGTAGACACAGGGAGTCAGGAAACAAGTGCAGTGTGACTTTAAGGATAACTAATACAAATCGAGAAGCGTCTAACAAGAAAACAAACAATACTACCTGATGAATGACAGAACAGAGTGATAGACAAATAAGTAATAAGTAATCAAGGTATTAATGAAGTTCATGTTTAACTGTTGGGGCGCAGGTGTGCGTAATCTTGGTTGCCAGCTGTGCGTAAAGGTGGGTTGCCAGGACGTTGAGCACCGGAGGAGTGAGAGTAGACATGACAACCGCACTTGTGGGCAATAATTCAAAACTGCCCTTCACCTCCCATGAATATAACATATTCATATTTATAGATTATATATATATATACACAGTGCCTTGCGAAAGTATTCGGCCCCCTTGAACTTTGCGACCTTTTGCCACATTTCAGGCTTCAAACATTAAGATATAAAACTGTATTTTTTTGTGAAGAATCAACAACAAGTGGGACACAATCATGAAGTGGAACGACATTTATTGGATATTTCAAACTTTTTTAACAAATCAAAAACTGAAAAATTGGGCGTGCAAAATTATTCAGCCCCCTTAAGTTAATACTTTGTAGCGCCACCTTTTGCTGCGATTACAGCTGTAAGTCGCTTGGGGTATGTCTCTATCAGTTTTGCACATCGAGAGACTGAAATTATTTCCCATTCCTCCTTGCAAAACAGCTCGAGCTCAGTGAGGTTGGATGGAGAGCATTTGTGAACAGCAGTTTTCAGTTCTTTCCACAGATTCTTGATTGGATTCAGGTCTGGACTTTGACTTGGCCATTCTAACACCTGGATATGTTTATTTTTGAACCATTCCATTGTAGATTTTGCTTTATGTTTTGGATCATTGTCTTGTTGGAAGACAAATCTCCGTCCCAGTCTCAGGTCTTTTGCAGACTCCATCAGGTTTTCTTCCAGAATGGTCCTGTATTTGGCTCCATCCATCTTCCCATCAATTTTAACCATCTTCCCTGTCCCTGCTGAAGAAAAGCAGGCCCAAACCATGATGCTGCCACCACCATGTTTGACAGTGGGGATGGTGTGTTCAGCTGTGTTGCTTTTACGCCAAACATAACGTTTTGCATTGTTGCCAAAAAGTTCAATTTTGGTTTCATCTGACCAGAGCACCTTCTTCCACATGTTTGGTGTGTCTCCCAGGTTGCTTGTGGCAAACTTTAAACAACACTTTTTATGGATATCTTTAAGAAATGGCTTTCTTCTTGCCACTCTTCCATAAAGGTCAGATTTGTGCAATATACGACTTGATTGTTGTCCTATGGACAGAGTCTCCCACCTCAGCTGTAGATCTCTGCAGTTCATCCAGAGTGATCATGGGCCTCTTGGCTGCATCTCTGATCAGTCTTCTCCTTGTATGAGCTGAAAGTTTAGAGGGACGGCCAGGTCTTGGTAGATTTGCAGTGGTCTGATACTCATCCCATTTCAATATTATCGCTTGCACAGTGCTCCTTGGGATGTTTAAAGCTTGGGAAATATTTTTGTTTCCAAATCCGGCTTTAAACTTCTTCACAACAGTATCTCGGAACCTGCCTGGTGTGTTCCTTGTTCTTCATGATGCTCTCTGCGCTTTTAACGGACCTCTGAGACTATCACAGTGCAGGTGCATTTATACGGAGACTTGATTACACACAGGTGGATTGTATTTATCATCCATCATTAGTCATTTAGGTCAACATTGGATCATTCAGAGATCCTCACTGAACTTCTGGAGAGAGTTTGCTGCACTGAAAGTAAAGGGGCTGAATAATTTTGCACGCCCAATTTTTCAGTTTTTGATTTGTTAATAAAGTTTGAAATATCCAATAAATGTCGTTCCACTTCATGATTGTGTCCCACTTGTTGTTGATTCTTCGCAAAAAAATACAGTTTTATATCTTTATGTTTGAAGCCTGAAATGTGGCAAAACGTTGCAAAGTTCAAGGGGGCCGAATACTTTCGCAAGGCACTGTATATATATATATATATATATATATATATATACATACACACACACACACACTGAACAAAAATATAAACACAACATGTAAACATTTCTATGATTTTACTGAATTGCAGTTCATAAAAGGAAATCAGTGAATTGAAATAAATTCCTTAGGCCCTAATCTATGGATTTCAAATGACTGGGCAAGGGCACAACCATGGGAGGGCCTGGGAGGGCATAGGGCCCCCACTGGAGAGCCAGGCCTAGCCAATCAGAATTCGTTTTTCCCCACAAAAGGACTATATTACAGACATAAATACTCCTCCGTTTCACCAGCTGTCTCAGCCGACCCTGCAGGTGGAGAAGCCGAATGTGGAGGTCCTGGGCTGGCTTGGATACACGTGGTCTGCTGTTGTGAGGCTGGTTGGACATACTGACAAATTCTCTAAAACAACATTGGAGGCAGCTTATGGTAGAGAAATTAACATTTAATTATCTGGCAACAGCTCTGGTCGACATTCGTGCAGTCAGTATGCCAATTGCACACTCCCTCAAAACTTGAGACATCTGTGGCATTGTGTTGTGTGACAAAACTGCACATTTTAGAGTGGCTTTTTTACTATCACCAGCACAAGGTGCATCTGTATAATGATCTTGCTGTTTAATCAGCTTCATGATATGCCACACCTGTCAGGTGGATGGATTATCTTGGCAAAGGAGAAATGCTCACCAACAGGGATGTAACAATGTGCACAACATTGAAACATGGGACCAACACTTTACATGTTGTGTTTATATTTTTGTTCAGTATAAATACGCAGCACATATAGTCCTTCAAATACACTATAAATAGCTACACTTTGATAACACTTAGGTCCACTAACATCATCCTGTCTAATGATTCATCCTTGTGTTCTGTTTCTACAGCCTCTCCCTTTCCAGCACACAACTAAGATCTGCAGCTTCTAGTGAACCGTCTAAGAGGAAGACAATTAACAAAGTCAGATATGGCAACTGCTGGAAACAGACGTAGCAAGGAAATTGACCATGATAGTAAGTAATGTTTATTAACATTATGGAGCTTTCAACCCACATGAAAAATAATACAGTTTCTGTAGAATACTTTAGTACTTACTATATATAGAATTCTATAGTATTCTGCTGTAAACTGTAGTATACTATACTACACTCTGTACTATCCCACTATCATGTAGCGCTTACTATTAAAAAAAATGTATACTGTAGAATACTCTACTACACACAGTATTCAAATGCTAATACCACATTTGCATATGTCCATTCCCCTCCCCATATCCCAATTTGTGTGGCCCGTCAGTTACCTACCGGTTATAGAAAAGAGCAGTGGTGTAGATCCTATCTGAACATACCCCAGTCCTTCCTACATACAGGTTATAGAAAAGAGCAGTGGTGTAGATCCTATCTGATCATACCCCAGTCCTTCCTACATACAGGTTATAGAAAAGAGCAGTGGTGTAGATCCTATCTGATCATAACCCAGTCCTTCCTACATACAGGTTATAGAAAAGAGCAGTGGTGTAGATCCTATCTGATCATACCCCAGTCCTTCCTACATACAGGTTATAGAAAAGAGCAGTGGTGTAGATCCTATCTGATCATAACCCAGTCCTTCCTACATACAGGTTATAGAAAAGAGCAGTGGTGTAGATCCTATCTGATAGTCCCAGTCCTGCCTACATACAGGTCATTGACAATCTGCTGACATTCCATTTCTCAAATGTCTCAAGGCTTGAAAATCCTTCTTTATCTGATCTCCACCCCTTCATCTACACTAACAGAAGTGGATTTAACAAGTGGCATCAATAGGGGATCATAGCTTTCACCTGGTCAGTCTGTGTCATGGAAAGCAGGTGTTGAAAATCAATCAATCAAAATGTATTTTTAGTAAAGCCCTTCGTATATCAGCTGATATCTCAAAGTGCGGTACAGAAACCCAGCCTAAAACCCCAAACAGCAAGCAATGCAGGTGTAGAAGCACGGTGGCTAGGAAAAACTCCCTAGAAAGGCCAAAACCTAGGAAGAAACCTAGAGAGGAACCAGGCTATGAGGGGTGGCCAGTCCTCTTCTGGCTGTGCCGGGTGGAGATTATAACAGAACATGGCCAAGATGTTCAAATGTTCATAAATTACCAGCATGGTCGAATAATAATAAGGCAGAACAGTTGAAACTGGAGCAGCAGCACGGTCAGGTGGACTGGGGACAGCAAGGAGTCATCATGTCAGGTAGTCCTGGGGCATGGTCCTAGGGCTCAGGTCAGTTGAAACTGGAGCAGCAGCACGGCCAGGTGGACTGGGGACAGCAAGGAGTCATCATGTCAGGTAGTCCTGGGGCATGGTCCTAGGGCTCAGGTCCTCCGAGAGAGAGAAAGAAAGAGAGAAGGAGAGAATTAGAGAACGCACACTTAGATTCACACAGGACACCGAATAGGACAGGAGAAGTACTCCAGATATAACAAACTGACCCTAGCCCCCCGACACATAAACTACTACAGCATAAATACTGGAGGCTGAGACAGGAGGGGTCAGGAGACACTGTGGCCCCATCCGAGGACACCCCCGGACAGGGCCAAACAGGAAGGATATAACCCCACCCACATTGCCAAAGCACAGCCCCCACACCACTAGAGGGATATCTTCAACCAGCAACTTACCATCCTGAGACAAGGCTCAGTACAGCCCACAAAGACCTCCGCCACGGCACAACCCAAGGGGGCGCAAACCCAGACAGGAGGACCACATCAGTGAATCAACCCACTCAGGTGACGCACCCCCTCCAGGGACGGCATGAGAGAGCCCCAGTAAGCCAGTGACTCAGCCCCTGTAATAGGGTTAGAGGCAGAGAATCCCAGTGGAAAGAGGGGAACCGGCCAGGCAGAGACAGCAAGGGCGGTTCGTTGCTCCAGAGCCTTTCCGTTCACCTTCCCACTCCTGGGCCAGACTACACTCAATCATATGACCCACTGAAGAGATGAGTCTTCAGTAAAGACTTAAAGGTTGAGACCGAGTTTGCGTCTCTGACATGGGTAGGCATACCGTAAATACATTTGATTTGATTTGAAGATTTCTTCTTATCTTTCATTACTACTCATACATTTTTTAAGTTATTCATTTTATTACAAAGACAAATTAGCCACACAAGTTTTTACTTTTTATGTTATTTATTTATATTATTTTCCCATTTGTTTAGTGCTGTTGCTAAAAAAGTTACACAAGAACGAACATACTCTTGTCTAACTTGTGAGCACACTGAGGCGGTAAACTAACACTTCACTTAATAAAACTAAATGGTCAACAACAAAATAGGAAAATAAAAGAGGAAAAAATGAGGGTAAAAATTAAAAGAAGAAATGGACAAGCGTACATTCACACAGCCCAGCCCACTCAACTCAAACAGTAAGCCCCCCCCTTTCCCTTTATTGGTAAACTATTAGGCTCCACCCATTTCCCCTTTGTTAGTCGAGGCTCCCATTCCAGATTGGTTGATTCTCAATACAAGACTAGGAAAAGCCTATATATCATTAACATAATGTTCCAATTATTATCTAGGAACATCATCATCATCACATTTCAGTTGAATGCATTCAGTTGTACAACTGACTAGTATCCCACTTTCCCTTCCCTTCCCTGGGCCAAACCGTGCGGACTCTACAGCCTCCCTGTTGTGCAGTCTGTCTCTGCTTCTCCTTGTTCTCCTCTGTTGGGTGGCAGCTAGCCTAGCGGTTAAGAGTGTTGAGCCATTAACCGAAAGGTTGCTGGTTTGAATCCCTGAGCCGACTAGGTGGAAAATCTGTCTGTGCAAGGCACTTAATTAACCCTAGGCGGCACTTAATTAACCCTAATTAACCCAGGTGTGGCATAGAAAGAGGCTGATTAAATAACATGATCATTATACAGGTGCACCTTCTGCTGGGGCAAATAAAAGGTCACTCTAAAATGTGCAATTTCACAGTTGTCTCAGGTTTTGAGGGAGCGTGCAATTGGTAGGCTGACTGCAGCAATGCCCACCAGATCTGTTGCCAGAGAATTGAATGTTAATTTCTCTACCATAACCCGCCTCCAACATCATTTTAAAGAATTTGGAAGTCCGTCCAACCGGCCTCACAACAGCAGACCACGTGTAACCAAGCCAGCCCAGGACCTCCACATCCGGCTTCTTCACCTGCGGGATCGTATGAGACCAGCCACCTGGACAGCTGATGAAACGGTGGGTTTGCCGAACCAAATTATTTCTGCAGTTCAGCGTTGTAACTGACTTCAATGGGCAAATGCTCACCTTCGATGGCCACTGGCATGCTGGAGATGTGTGCTCTTTACAAATGAATCTCGGTTTTAACTGTACTGGGCAGATGGCAGGTAGTATGTATGGCGTCGTGTGGGTGAGTGGCTTGCTGATGTCAACATTGTGAATAGAGTGCCCCATGGTGGCGGTGGGGTTATGGTATGGACAGGCATAAGCTACTGACAACGAACACAATGGCATTTTATTGATTACAATTTGAATGCACAGAGATACCGTGACGAGATCCTGAGGCCCATTGTCGTGCCATTCATTTGCCACCATCACCTCATGTTTCAGCATGATAATGCACGGCTCCATGCATGAAGCAATGTCTCAGTTCCTCCATGGCCTGTATACTCACCTGAAATGTCACTCATTGAGCATGTTTGGGATGTTCTGGATGGACGTGTACAACATTGTGTTCCAGTTCTTGCCAATTTCGCACAGCCATTGAAGAGGATTGGGACAACATTCCACAGGCCACAATCAACAGTCTAATTAACTCTCTGCGAAGGAGAGGTGTCACTTTGCATGTGGCAAATGGTGGTCACACCAGATACTGACTGGTTTTCTGATCCAAGACCATACCTTTTTTTTAAGGTATGCATATCTGTATTCCAAGTCAAGTGAAATCCATTGAGGGCCTAATGAAATCATTTGAATTGACTGATTTCCTTATATGAACTGTAACTCAGTAAAATGTCAAATTGAACATCCCATTTATGCCCAGCTATGTAAACGCTAACATTGATTTATCTTGCAATACATTTAGTTCAATTGGTAATATTCATGTTTGTCTTCTTTTAATGCCTCCTTTATAGGAAAGTAACAAAGTAATCAGGGGCTCCCGAGTGGTGCAGGGGTCTAAGGCACTGCATTTCACTGCTAGAGACGTCACAACAGACCCTGGTTTGACCCCGGGCTGTATCTCAACTGAAAAACATAAATAACTTATTTACATAAGTATTCAGACCCTTTGCTATGACACTCAAAATTGAGCTCAGGTGCATCGTGTTTCCATTAATGATCCTTGAGATGTTTCCACAAGTTGATTGGAGTCCACCTGTGGTAAATTCAACTGATTGGACATGATTTGGAAAGGCACATACCTGTCGATATAAGGTCCCACAGTTGACAGTGCATGCCAGAGCAAAAGCCAAGCCATGAAGTCAAAGGAATTGTCCTTAGAGCTCCGAGACAGGATTGTGTCGAGGCACAGAACTGGGGAATGGTACCAAAAAATGTCTGCAGCATTGAAGGTCCCCAAGAACACAGTGGCCTCTGTCATTCTTAAATTGAAGAAGTTTGGAACCAGTGGCCTCTTCCTAGAGCTGTACCAGTGACCAGTAAAACATAGCGTAAGAATTGATAACAGCCTGGCCAAACCAAGTTATCGGGTACTACAGTATTGCTGTCCCTCTGGTGTTATGGTATACTGCAATATTTGGTGATATTGTCCCTCTATAGTGTTATGGGATGGTACTGTTCCTCTGTGGTGTTATGGGATACTACAGTATTTGGTGGTACTGTCTCTCTGGTGTTATGGGGTACTACAGTATTTGGTAGAGTGGACCTCATTATCAAGTCATGTGAACCATAATGTGACAGGTGAATTAAGTAGATTGTTGTTGCTTTTTTTCCCACGCATCCCTATTCTGGTAAATGTAAAAAATATTATGATACTCACAATAACATGCATTTGGGTAAACATGTCTTTGACTGCATTTATCTATGACTGAAAACATGCAATGGATATTGTTTGACCTTACACCGTGATCAAGCTACTTTGACTCCTAAAGTCACAGTCATGGGGCAGACCTGTAAATGTTTAACTACTGTAGTAAAATCCTCACAGTGTAGCAGTAAACACAGGTGTTTCCTGATACATGCATTGACAAAGTCTTAAGTGAACAAATAATACTCACTCATCATTAGGTCATAAAATAACTCCTTATGAATGATGAACCTTGATTCGTGATTGGACACAACTGTTGGTTGTTTTTCAGAATCGCCTTGTCTCCAACACAGTCAAGCCGTTACTCCTCTGGATAACCCATTGTTCCTCCACTGGACCTAATTAAACACTGTGTGTAATGAAATTATTTTCACGGGTGTAGTTGTAGGAAATGTAAACTGTTCTGTTCTAATGTTGCATTAATATAGAACTATTCATGAAAATACTGTATATGTAAAAGTGTGTTTCTACGTCATACATTGTTTCAAGCCACTCCTTGCAACAAATCTGATGTGAGATTCATGTGAGATGTATTATATTTTTTAGTTTAGTATAAGGAGTCAGGTGTTATTCCTCAAGAATCAATGCGGTATATCATTTAATTGAAAAGACATTTGAACAGCAGTAAATATAGCAAATTGTAACTAACATAACACTTGGCTTCCAGTTCTCCTTACTGTACCTCCCTAAAGATGAAGTGTGCAGTAGTTGATGAAGAATTCCCCATGGAATACACAATTAATGATTGATCAAATACTGAGGAAGTGAAGTTGTACTGATAACAATTAGAAGTATAATTTCTCAATGAAACCCTGTTTTGAATCCAGTGTCTCTTATGGGCTGCATGTACTGTATTTGTGCCTGTCTGGACAATTGTTCCTAGATGCAGTTTGTTGAAATTTGAGGCTGTCTTGACTGCTGACGATATGGCTGTAATCAGCTTTTTAGAATGCTACATTGTACACCCTAACAGGCCTTTGAACCCTGTTACACCTGAACCAATTATAGTGCGCCCACTTAATACTGTAATAAACTGTACTGCAGTTTGAGGGGTAAGTGTGGGTTGTAGGAGGATGGGGTTACTTGGACTTAATTTAATTCTTGAGATTGAGTGCAGATTTTTTTTTATGCACCTTTCCCACAATTGTTTTAATATCATTAATTTTTTTATTTAACCTTTATTTAACTAGGGAAGTCAGTTAAGAACAAATTCTTATCGACAATGACGGCCTACTTCCGCCGAAGTTGGCTCCCCTGCCTGTTCGGCGTCCTACCAGCCGCAACCGATCCCTTTTTTTTTTGCATTTAAAAAAATAATAATAATGAAAAGCTGAAATGTCTTGAGTCAAGTATTCAACCCCTTTGCTATTTCAAGCCTAAATAAGTTCAGGAGTAAACATTTGCTGGAAAAGTCACATCAGTTGCATGGACTTATTCTGTGTTCAATAAGTGGTGTACATGATTTTTGAATAACTACCCCATCGCTGTACCCCACACACAATTATCTGTAAGGTCCCTCAATCAATAGTGAATTTTAAGCACATATTCAACCACAAAGACCAGGGAGGTTTTTCAATGCCTTGCAAAATAATTGTTAGAGAACAAAAAAATCTGATTATCCCTTTGAGCATGGTGAAGTTATTAATTAGGCTTTGAATGGTTTATCAATACACCCAATCACTACAAAGGTACAGGCAGAGGAAGGACACTGCTCAGGGACTTCACCATGAGGCCAATGGTGATTTTAAAACATTGAAAAAGCTAGAGTATAATGGATGTGATGAGAACTGATGGATTAACAATATCATAGTTAGTGCAAAATACTAACGTACATGACAGAGAAAAGAAGGAAGCCTGTTCAGAATAAAAAATATTCCAATACATGCATCCTGTTTGCAACAAGTCACTTAAGTAATCCTGCAAAAAAGACATGGCAAAGAAATTGACTTTTGTCCTAAATACAAAGCATTATATTTGTGGGTATCACTGAGTGCCATTTCATATTTTCAAGCATAGTGGTGGATGCTTCATGTTATGTGTATGCTTGTCATTGGCAAGGACTAGGGAGTTTTGTAGCATAAACATATGGAATACAGCTGAGCACAGGAAAAATCCTAGAGGGAAACCTGGTTCTGTCTTCTTTCCAACAGACACTGGGAGACATTTACCTTTCAGCAGGACAATAGCCTAAAACACAAGGCCAAATCTACACTGGTGTTTACCAAGACGACATTGAATGTTCCTGAGAGGCCTAGTTAGTGTTGACTTAAATCATCTTGAAAATCTATGGCAAGAATTGAATATGTATTATACTATCAATGATCAACAACCAACTTGATTGTTCTTGACATTTGTTTTAAGAATAATGGGCAAATATTGTACAACCCAGATGTGCAAATCTTAGACTTCCCCCAAACATACTCACAGCTGTAATTGCTGCCAAAGGTGTTTCTAAAATGTATTGTCTCAGGGGTGAATAATTATCTAATCAAGATATTAGTTGTTTCTATTTTTATAAATGTTAGAATTCTTCCACTTTAATATTGCAGAGTAATTTTTGTAGATCGTTGACCAAAAATGACAAATCCATTTGAACCCCATTGTGTTACACAGAATGTGTAAAGTGGAGCGTGTGAATACTTTCTGAAGGCGCTGTAGCTACACTTTAGTCCACTACACCCTCCTGTCTGATGATCCATCCTTACATTCCATCTGCTTATACAGCCTCTCTCCAGAATACGACAGAGCTTATGCAACCAACATGTCCATGTGGGGCCCATATGGGTTAATGAATGACTGTTCCAAGGGCCCCATGAGAGAAATCCAACAGGAAGCCACATAATGTTGTCCTCAGTATCCCCTTTGACCCCACATGTGGTTGCCATGTTGGTCTTTATGTGGGTTCACATTGGTCTTTTTGAGGGACCCCATCTGGGACCCCACCCAGATAGGGTGGGTGTGTAGTGTAACCTATGGGAAAGAAGTAGACTGTAAATGTGGTTTTCAATTGGGACCAAACCAGTTTCTGTCTCCATGCAGGCCCCAGATGTTGCTGCCCAAGCAAGCTTTCCTAACCCTCTACAGTCTGAGCCCTGCCTAAGCTAACATATGGAAAAGTTTTAAGAAGGTCATACTAGGATTATTTAGCTATTTGATTTAGAATTTCAAGACCCCTTGAAGAATATATATATTTTTTAAGATTGTAAAATGTAATTTGGCCTTACTGCCATTAGCCCATACAAACGCATTGAATAACAGATTCACTACATGGAAGAACAGATGGTCCCCCCAAAAAAGCTAAAGCAAGTTTGTTCTGAAGTGTCTGTCCTATATGACGCTTGTTCGGACGCTGCAGATCATATTATGGGAAGACTGATTTTCGGGATGTCTCATGGTTTAATTAACAAACTCCGTTCTAGCTCTGCCACCTTTCACCTCAGATGAGGAAGTGTGACATCGGCAGATGTGGTAGATTGAGATGCATCCAATGCAACAAAAAAAGGATATCTCTGTCTTGAAAAGACAGATTTTTTTTGGGGGGGGGGGGGTTATTATGCTAATTTGATTTCTGCAGGGCCATTCTAAGGGGTTAAAAGATGAGAGAAGCAGTTTTCTCTATAAAATAAATGAATGTTTATTTATAGCACATGCTCAGATCCTGTTTTCTCAACCATCTACACATGCTAAAACACTTAAAATATAAATCTATTATCTCAGTCATATTTTAACACTGTTCGTTGTCTTTTTCTCCAGTGGGATTGAAGTCATCTGCTCCCCCCAAATCCATCAAAGCAGAAAATAACCAGTCAGTCCATCAGGGGTTCAAGTGACGACAGTATGTCATCATCACATGACGGTGAGTAAGATTTTATGGAGCAGTTTCACCTGTAAGCCCAATACAACATTATTATCGAGGCAAATTTCTGTGGACATTGCTTAAATAATGTCTAGGACTATGCTTAAACAAAATTCAAAGAATACTAAAATACTATTTTTAAAAAATCTGTAATCCAGTATTATTTGCACAATTATTCAACTATTTGCAGGTTTAATTTGTGATTAACGCATTGTTCAACTGATCTTTTCTCCCCATAATCAACATTAGTTGCAACCCATAAGATTTGTGTCTGTTGTATGGTACTGAATTATTTGATGTTTACAGGAATGACCAAAGTAAATTATATTTAATCCATGATTCACATTTGATTTATTATTTTGCGTAAGGAAATTGTCTTTATGTTGTCAATACTTATGTGTTTACATAGCAATTAGCAAAGTGATTGTTTTTTATTACCTAAATGGGATATGGCAAGTCTTTTGTATTCATTTCATGGAGCAATGTCTAAATAATCACTCTGTTTTTCAGAGAGATGGACAAAAGCACGAAAGGAAATCAAGGAAAGTGTTGAAGTATTCAGACATCTCCTTGATGAACATTTGACGGACCTTCAGGCAAAAGTGAAAGAGCTTCGTCAGATAGCTGACAGTTATGAGACTTGGTACCATGCCACTACTAGAGGTAGTCTGGTAGGGGGTATTATTGGGGCGACTGGAGGGATCACTACTTTAGTAGGCCTTGCCCTGGCTCCATTCACTTTCGGCTCCTCCATGGTTGTTGCCGCGGTGGGTATGGGAATAGGTGTAACTGGTGGGATTACTGGCGCTGCTTCTACCATCACCAGCATGGTGAGTCAAAAAAATGACAGAGACAACATTCAGTGCATTCAGAAACATTTTCTGGAAAATGTCAAACCAATTGAGGAAAGTTTGAGTAAAATCAACTTGAAAGTTGAAGAATTAAAGGCAATGGCCAATGATCCAGCTAAACCAGGGGCTGAACTTTATAAGATAGCATCTAGTCTGTATTGTTTAGAACACGTGGTCTCTTTTGCTAAGCTTGCAAATATTGCCAAACTAGGTGCCTCATCTTCTAAATCTCTCCGTGCGGCAGCAGCATTGACAGGGGTGCTCTCTAGCCTACTCCTAGTTCTTGACATAATGTTTATTGTCAAGGATGTCAAGGAACTTGATGCAATGGAAAATGGAAACCAAATTCAGTCAGACACAGTGAGGTTTATTCAGACAATCAGGGACATGGCTAAACAGTATAAGCAGGCTCTTGACACGTTTAAACAGGCAAAGGAAGAACTTGATAGACTCGTAAAAGAATGAACTGAAAAAAACATTGTTTTCATATTATTATAATCAGATTATACTGCTTGAAAGGGGTGTGATTTTATCATTATGTTCAGATTAGATAATGTATTCGACAAGGTAACTGTATCCTGGGTTTAGAACTGTAGTGTATGAACTATGTATATGGACATATCAAGATACATGGTGGTATTATCCATGACATATGGTCTATCTTGATTTTATATTTGTACAGAAACATAGTGTTTGATCTTTCTTACCTTTTATAATGTTATTTGTTAAATATTTTGAACTGAATTTGTTGAAAGAAATGTGCTAATGTGTGTTTGATTGACTGGTTTTATCTACTTGAATTGAAATAATATATGACTAATGTATACATTGAAATGTACATGGATAGAAATAGCTTGTAATCTAGCTAAAGTATGTGTCCTGAGGATGTACAAGTAAAAATGTTACCTAAATGTAAAATATGCATTTCACATGTAATTAACTGTAAATATCAACATATCAGCTAGGTCCCAATGTACCATATATGCCTTGGCAGTACTTTGAGGAAGTCAGCTAAGCAATGTTCGTTATTGATGTTAATTTTCTCCAATTTTTTGAAGCACTTTGAAATTCATCATCTGTAAGAAATGTCCCATATAAACAAAGTTTGATTAAACTGAACTTTTATGTCTCTTATGAAAAGTACATTAACAGCAAATGTAAAGCAAACTATTCATTTGAAATTGTTATTAAAGTATTATTGAACAAATACAAGTGGATAATCAAATCAAATTCTATTTGTCACATGCGCCGAATACAACAAGTGTAGACCTTACTGTGAAATGCTTAATTACAAGCCCTTAACCAACAGTGCAGCATAAGAAGAGTTAAGAAAACATTCACCAAATAGACTAAAGCAAAAAATTATAATAAGTAACTCAATAAGAATAACAATAACAAGGCTATATACAGGGGATACCAGTACCGAGTCAGTGTGAGGGTGTACAGGTTAGTTAAGGTAATTTGTACATATAGGTTGGGGTAAAGTGACTATGCATAGATAATAAACAGCGAGTAGCAGCAGTGTACAAAAGGGAGGGGGGATGTGTCAATGTAAATAGTCCGGTAGCAATTTTATGAATTGTTCAGCAGTGTGCCTTCCTGAAGACAAACAATGTATACCAAATGCTTCAGTCTGGTTTTAGACCCCATCATAGCACTGAGACTGCACTTGTGAAGGTGGTAAATTACCTTTTAATGGCATCAGACCGAGGCTCTGCATCTGTCCTCGTGCTCCTAGACCTTAGTGCTGCTTTTGATACCATCGATCACCATATTCTTTTGGAGAGATAGGAAACCCAAATTGGTCTACACGGACAAGTTCTGGCCTGGTTTAGATCTTATCCGTCGGAAAGATATCAGTTTGTCTCTGAATGGTTTGTCCTCTGACAAATCAACTGTACATTTCGGTGTTCCTCAAGGTTCCGTTTTAGGACCACTATTGTTTTCACTATATAATTTACCTCTTGGGGACGTCATTTGAAAACATAATGTTAACTTGCACTGCTATGCGGATGACACACAACTGTACATTTCAATGAAACATGGTGAAGCCCCAAAATTGCCCTCGCTAGAAGCATGTGTTTCAGACATAAGGAAGTGGATGGCTGCAAACGTTCTACTCTTAAACTCGGACAAAACAGAGATGCTTGTTCTAGGTCCCAAGAAACAAAGAGATCTTCTATTGAATCTGACAATTAATCCTAATGGTTGTACAGTCTCAAATAAAACTGTGAAGGACCTCAGCGTTACTCTGGACCCTGCTGATTTCAAGGTTTTACTGCTAACCTACAAAGCATTACATGGGCTTGCTCCTACCTATCTCTCTGATTTGGTCCTGCTGTAAATACCTACACGGACGCTACGGTCACAAGACGCAGGCCTCCTAATTGTCCCTAGAATTTCTAAGCAAACAGCTGGAGGCAGGGCTTTCTCCTATAGAGCTCCATTTTTATGGAATGGTCTGCCTGCCCATGTGAGAGACGCAAACTCGATCTCAACCTTTAAGTCTTTACAGAAGACTCATCTCTTCAGTGGGTCATATGATTGAGTGTAGTCTGGCCCAGGAGTGTGAAGGTGAACGGAAAGGCTCTGGAGCAACGAACCGCCCTTGCTGTCTCTGCCTGGCCGGTTCCCCTCTTTCCACTGGGATTCTCTGCCTCTAACCCTATTACAGGGGCTGAGTCACTGGCTTACTAGGGCTCTTTCATACCGTCCCTAGGAGGGGTGCATCACTTGAGTGGGTTGAGTCACTGATGTGATCTTCCTGTCTGGGTTGGCAACCCCCCCCCCCCCCCTTGGGTTGTGCCGTGGCGGAGAACTTTGTGAGCTATACTCGGCCTTGTCTTAGGATGGTAAGTTGGTGGTTGAAGATATCCCTCTAGTGGTGTGGGGGCTGTGCTTTGGCAAAGTGGGTGGGGATATACAGTGCCTTGCGAAAGTATTCGGCCCCCTTGAACTTTGCGACCTTTTGCCACATTTCAGGCTTCAAACATAAAGATATAAAACTGTATTTTTTTGACCTGACCTTTTTATCCTGTGTTGTATTCTCCACTTCCTTATCACCTGCTCCAAAAGGACCGTAGGGCCCACATCCAGACCCCTGTAAGACCACACACACAAAATATGTGATTATTGTACAAATCACTCTCCAGCCAACGCCTTACATTACAATATACACTGAGGTTACAAAACATTAAGGATGACTGCTCTTTCCATGACATAGACAGACTGACCAGGTGAATCCAGGTGAAAGCTATAATATTTTATAGATGTCACATGTTAAATCCACTTCAATCTGTGTAGATGAAGGGGAGGAGACAGGTTGAATAAGGATTTTTAAGCCTTGAGACAATTGAGACATTAATTATGTATGTGTGCCATTGAGGGTGAATATGCATGACAAAATATTTAAGTGTCTTTGAATGGGGTATGGTAGGAGGTGCCAGGCGCACTGGTTTGTGTCAAGAACTGCAACGCTGCTGGGTTTTTCACAAAGAAAAGTGTCCTGTGCGTATCAATAATGATCCATCACCCAAAGGACATCCAGCCAACTTGACACAACTGTGGGAAGCATTGGCGTCAACATGGGCCAGCATCCCTGTGGAATGCTTGTAGAGTCCATATCCCAAAGAATTGAGGCTGTTCTGAGGGCAAAGTGGGGGGCGGTGTGCAACTCAATAGTAGGAAGGTTTTCCAAAAGGTTAATATGCTCAGTGTACTTTGAAGTAAAACTAACACCAAGTCACACAAAACACACATGGAAAAAAAGAAACACCCACAAAATATATTTGTCTTGATAAATGCTTTTTAATGAATTGGTGGAAATACAGCAAATGATAGAATAACAGAAGGGATGCTCAAAAACAAAGATATACATCATTCAGAATGTAGTTTCCACTCTGTTTGTTCATACAGTGGGTGCCTGAAATGACTTTCAGTACAGCTGGTGAACACACAATGCTACAGGACACACCTTCTATACACAATAATTCAGATAAGTTTATTATTTCCCGTACAGTAGAGTTCAGTTTTTCTCAGACAAACCTCAACCGTCATCACCTCTGGATATTCTACTACCATCAGACCTGCATTTATTCAGCTGAGAAAGTTTAGACAGGAGTTTATCATTGGTGTTGTTGCGGTGAATGTATGTATAGTGTATTCTTTTGAGACTTTTACTATTTGAAATCAAGTCAGTTTTAGGGATCTATATGGACAGTATTTATATGCATTTTCATATTCAAAATATGAACAAATATACACAGGCAGTTAGAAAAGCTAAGGCAAGCTTTTTCAAACAGAAATGTGCATCCTGTAGTACTAACTCAAAAAGTTCTGGGACACTGTAAAGTCCATGGAGAATAAGAACACCTCCTCCCAGCTGCCCACTGCTCTGAGGCTAGGAAACACAGTCACCACCGATAAATCTACTATAATTGAGAATTTCAATAAGCATTTCTCTACAGCTGGCCATGCTTTCCACATGGCTACCCCTACCCCGATCAACTGCCCGGCAACCTCCACAGCAACCCGCCAAAGCCCCCACCATTTCTCCTTCACCCAAATCCAGATAGCTGATGTTCTGAAAGAGCTGCAAAATCTGGACCCCTACAAATTAGCTCAAGGTTCTAAACGACATCATAACCGCCATCGATAAGAGACTGTGCAGCCGTATTCATCGACCTGGCCAAGGCCTTCGACTCTGTCAATCACAGCATTCTTATTGGCAGACTCGACAGCCTTGGTTTCTCAAATGATTGCCTCGCCTGGTTTACCAACTACTTCTCTGATAGAGTTCAGTGTCTCAAATCGGAGGACCTGTTATCCGGACCTCTGACAGTCTTTATGGGTGTGCCACAGGGTTCAATTCTCGGGCCGACTCTCTTTTCTGTATACATAAATGATGTTGCTCTTGCTGCTGGTGATTCTCTGATCCACCTCTACGCAGACGACACCATTCTGTATACTTCTGGCCCCTCTTTGGACACTGTGTTAACTAACCTCCAGATGAGCTTCAATGCCATACAACTCTCCTTCCGTGGCCTCCAACTGCTCTTAAACGCAAGCAAAACTAAATGCATGCTATTCAATCGATCACTGCCCGCACCTGCTTGCCTGTCCAGCATCACTACTCTGGACGGCTCTGACTTAGAATACGTGGACAACTACAAATACCTGGGTGTCTGGTTGGACTGTAAACTCTCCTTCCAGACTCACATTAAGCATCTCCAATCCAAAATTAAATCTAGAATCGGCTTCCTATATCGCAACAAAGCATCCTTCACTCATGCTGCCAAACATACCCTCGTAAAACTGACCATCCTACCGATCCTCGACTTCGGTGATGTCATCTATAAAATAGCCTCTAACACTCTACTCAACAAACTGGATGCAGTCTATCACAGTGCCATCTGTTTTGTCACCAAAGCCCCATACACTACCCACCATTGCGACCTGTACGCTCTCGTTGGTTGGCCCTCGCTTCATACTCGTCGCTAAACCCACTGGTTACAGGTTATCTACAAGTCTCTTCTCGGTAAAGCCCCGCCTTATCTCAGCTCACTGGTCACCATAGCAGCCCCCACTCGTAGCACGCGCTCCAGCAGGTATATCTCACTGGTCACCCCCAAAGCCAATTCCTCCTTTGGTCGTCTTTCCTTCCAGGTCTCTGCTGCCCATGACTGGAACGAATTGCAAAAATCTCTGAAGCTGGAGACTCACATTTCCCTCACTAGCTTTAAGCACCAGCTGTCAGAGCAGCTCACAGATCACTGCACCTGTACATAGCCCATCTGTAAACAGCCCATCTGTAAACAGCCCATCTATCTACCTACCTCATCCCCATACTGGTATTTATTTATTTATTTTGCTCCTTTGCACCCCAGTATCTCTACCTGCACATTCATCTTCTGCCGATCTACCATTCCAGTGTTTAATGGCTATATTGTAATTACTTCGCCACCCTGGCCTATTTATTTCCTTAACTTACCTCATTTGCACTCACTGTATGTAGACCTTTTGTTTTCTTTTGTTCTACTGTATGTTTTGTTTATTCCATGTGTAACTCTGTTGTTGTATGTGTCGAATTGCTTTGCTTTATCTTGGCCAGGTCGCAGTTGCAAATTAGAACTTGTTTTCAACTAGCCTACCTGGTTAAATAAAGGTGAAATAAAAAATTAAAAAAATATCCTCTGTGTGTGTGTGTGTATATGTATGTACGTGTGTGTGTGTGTGTGTGTGTGTGTGTGTGTGTGTATGTGTGTGCCAATGTCCTAAAGTTTGTGCCAGGCCACACTCTACCCAGTTTTCTTTACATTATTACATAACTCAAATCTAGATCACTTGACTTTAGAACAATGACAGGATAATAAAAACATACCATCAGGTTAATTACAAGGAAGCAAGAAATACAAGAATACTTTGTTCCCTACTCTTTGGTGCTGCCCCTCTGTGGTGTCAAGTGGTACTACAGTATTGTTGGTAGAGTGGTGGGAGGGGAGAGTCACTCTTAGATGAGTTGACTGTGCTAGTTCGGTACCTTTAGTGAGCCAAAATCTAAGAAATGTATTAAGCAGACTGTAACATATAATTACAATATAATTACAATACTCACAGTAAACATGTATGTGCCTAAACATGTATTTGACTGTACTTTTGAAAACAAGTACTGATTCTATGACATTTCACCCTGATCAAGTTACTTTCACTTCCAGGACCACAGGCGTAGTGCGGACCTAAAAGTTCATATTTAGCTGCTTAATCCTCAGATAAAGGGGTCATTGATATCTAACTGTAATCAATAGACATTAGAACACACACCTTCACAATGTCTCGCTGTATGATTAAAAGCTTTATCACTGAGCAATAGCATCTGTTTCCTCTCTCTCCAGAACACAACTAAGTGCTGCAGCTTCAGTCTGGTGAACCGTCTTACAGGAACACAACTTAGCAAAGTCAGATATGGCAACTGGTGCAAGGAAAGGGAGCATGGAGACCCCCCCCCCTTAGTAAGTCATATTTATTTACTTAATAAAACATTTGACTATGAAAAAAAGAAACTATTTTTCTCTTTAAATACCTGATAAAGAGTAATTCTGTATAATGTGTAGGCAGAAGCCTAGTTAAATAAAAATATTTTTCAACACTACCTGAAATGTTAAAAGTTGATTAAAATTAAAGATATGGTGCATGTTAATGTAGGCTTCAAGTTCAGGAAATCAAACTTATTGTTTGTGGGTTTATGTTTTTCCTCTGGATGATGCTGTCTGACTACATCTTCTGTTTTTCACTATCTGACGATCAACGAAAACTCAATGACAGCATAACATCATTCAAGAAACTCAACAACAAAATATTTACAAAAAAGAGCAGATGAGTTTAAAACGACAGCCGATGATGTTGAACATTTTCAGGAGAATGCTTCTACAGTGAGGAAGGCTGGGATTGGAATTGGGGTAAGTGGCTTAGTGGCAGTATGTCTAGCCCCCTTTACTGGAGCTGTGGCCCTGCTTGTTGGAGCTGTGTTGGTTGCAGCTGGTGGAGATCATTTCCGTTCTTAGTCAACATTGACGATGTTAAGAAAGTTGTATAAGAATTCCAAGATAATATTCAACAAATTGTTGAATGCCTGAAACAAATCAAAATAAATATTAAAGCATTAGAGGAAATGTCCTCCAGTACATCCATGACGGGAGCTGGAGGTCTGAGTGGGGCAGAAAAAGTCATTGGGATGCTTGAGAGAGTGGCTGAACTGAGTGACATAATTGGGCGTCGAGAAGAAGAATTGAATGTGGTGTTAGTTACTCTCCAACATATTCTTGATATGCTCTTGGCCATCTTCAGGATACGTAAGGATGATGCCCTTGAAAGAGAGTTTGTTTAGAAGATCAGAACATCAGCTGAGATGTGTCAGAAGAGTATAAATTACTTTAAAGAAATGACAGGAGAATTTGACAAGTTGTCAGATTGTTTTCAGTTTCTAGAAGCTTCTAAGCAATCAGGTCATGATAGATGTGAGAATATAAAGAGACCAGGGACTCAATGGGACTGAAATCAGATCTGGCATTTCTAACACACCAGACCATTCTCCTTGGGGCCCACACACCGGGCCATTTTAATTTTTTTATCTTGAGGCCCCCATTATTTGCCTAATAATGGTCATTCTGCATTAAAAAAAGGAGGAATTATGGCTGGTCCGTTTCTTCTTGATTGAACAAACTGCTCTCATGTGTCAATGCTGTGGTGCCTAACATCTGTATGATGCACAGGTGATTGAACACCTACTTTAACTGAAATATGTGTAACATTTGTGTCTGAGTGTGAATATATAGGCTACGTTTAGTTTCTGCTGGAGAGGTGTGTTTCTCCTTCGATGCCAAATGTTGATCACAGTGTAGTTCACAATATACTATGGTTTATTCCAATAGCAGAGAGAGAGATAGTGTGAGAGAGAGACAGAGAAGGAATTTATAAGTGAGTTCTTAAAACAAATGCACTCGAACTGTCAACAACCACTCACCAGTGAGAGTAGGTTGAGATTCTTGGAGACTGGAGGAGTTGAGTATTGCCTGTAAAGTTGACATCTCATCTCTGCTCCATCATTATAGTACTAGTTAAAGCTGTTTTCTTTGAGACGTTGGGTAGTTGATAAAGTGGTACTCCTATCAGTAGATGTAGTCTTGATCGTAGTATAAACTGACCATGTAAATAAATGACCAGTTTTGAATGTTGTTAGAGGAATAGTGTTTGTTGTTGCCATAGTGACAGCTGTGGTTGTTACACTAGATTCAGTCTTTGCTCTTGTTGTAGCTGTTGATATGGGTGTCACAACATGGGAAGTTGTAACTCTTGAGTTGGCCGTTGCATTTACGTATGCAGCTGTATCCTCTGTGGTGGTTGTCTCATCAGACGTGGTTGAAAATGGAGAGATGGTGTTTGTACTTGTTGCTGTAGTTACAGATATTAATGTAGTAACTGTTTCTATAGATATAGACATGCTGTTGTTGTAGTGGTGGTAAACGGTGTGGTTGTTGAGTTTTGTGTAGAAGTAATTTCATACCCATGGTTGTAATCTCTCTTGTAATTGAAGTGGAGGTTGTAGTAGGAGAGATGGAGGTTGTAGTAGGAGAGGTGAAGATGTAGTAGGAGAGATGGATGTTGTAGTAGGAGAGATGGAGGTTGTAGTAGGAGAGGTGAAGATGTAGTAGGAGAGATGGATGTTGTAGTAGGAGAGATGGAGGTTGTAGTAGGAGAGGTGAAGATGTAGTAGGAGAGATGGAGGTTGTAGTAGGAGAGATGGAGGTTGTAGTAGAAGAGGTGAAGATGTAGTAGGAAAGATGGAGGTTGTAGTAGGAGAGATGGAGGTTGTAGTAGAAGAGGTGAAGATGTAGTAGGAAAGATGGAGGTTGTAGTAGGAGAGATGGAGGTTGTAGTAGAAGAGGTGAAGATGTAGTAGGAAAGATGGAGGTTGTAGTAGGAGAGATGGAGGTTGTAGTAGGAGAGATGGAGGTTGTAGTAGGTGAGATGGAGATTCTGGTAGAAGAGATGGAGGTTGTAGTAGGAGAGATGGAGGTTGTAGTAGGTGAGATGGAGATTCTGGTAGAAGAGATGGAGATTGTAGTAGGAGAGATGGAGGTTGTAGTAGTGGCTGTTGTAGTGGTGGTTTTCTTTTTACAGGTGTACGCTCACCGGCAGAGTAGAACAAATATGAATACAACAAACGCTCCATCTTGAAAAGTGACCAAAAATACAATAAGTATTTCTATAGTGCCTATAACAATGTTATGAATGTCTTATGAACATACCTGAGTAAATTATTGTATGTATTCTTGGTCTCTAAAGGTTTCATGTATTGTTAGGGTTGTAATTCCCAGAATAAGCAGGAATAAGCAGGAAATGTAGAATCTTCCAACCAGGAGTTCTGGAATATCTGGGAATTTGGGGAAAGTTACCCGGTTTTAAAACATTTCTACAGATATGTATTGTTAATTATAGGTCTATATATTCTGCATTGTCAAGTGCCTGGAAATTAAATGATACTATTTACCGTTATTAACAAGGCAAGTCAGTTAATAGGGGGCAGTATTTGGAAGTTACTCAGGCCCAGAAGCTAGATATGCATATGCATGGTAGTATTGGATAGAAAACACTCCAAAGTTTCTAAAACTGTTAAAATAATATATGTGAGTATAACATAACTGATTTTGCAGGTGAAACCCAGGGACAATCCATCCAGTTCTTTTTGAGGTCATTGGATTTTCCAATGCTTTTCTATGGGGAAGCGGAATTATTAGGACCCAGATTGCAGTTCCTATGTCTTCCACAAGATGTCAACAGTCTTTAGAAATTGTTCAATGTTTTTTTTTTTAATGAAGAAGTAGTCATATTCTTTCTAACTGTCACTCAGGAGGACTCTAGTCTTTTGGTGCGCGTGAATGAGAGCACGCTCCGTGTTGTTTTTCTTCGGTATTGGAAAGAGTTTATTCTGTCTTAAATTTGATCGATTATTTACATTTTCGGGTACCTGAGGTTGGATAAGAAACGTTGTTTGAAATGTTTGGACCAAGTTTACAGGTAATTTATTAGATCCTTTGTAGGCATGTTGGAACCGGTGTATTTCTGAATCAAACGCGCCAAATAAACTGACATTTTTGGGATACAAAGAAGGACTTTATCGAACAAAATGACCACGGACCTTTTGGATTGTAAAAAGATGAAGATCTTCAAAGGTAAGCGATTTATTTTAGCGCTATTTCTGACTTTCGTGATGCATCTGTTTGATTGGAAAATGTTTTCCATGTTTTTGTATGTGGGGCACTGTCCTCAGATAATCGCATGGTATGCTTTCGCCGTAAAGCCTTTTCGAAATCTGACAAAGCGGCTGGATTAACAAGGAGTTAATCTTTAAACCTACGTATAACACTTGTATTTTTTATGAATTTTTATTGTGACTATTTCTGTATTTTTATTGTGATTATTTCTGTATTTTACCTGATGTTGTCGAGGTGGGTCGCTAGCGGAACGCCTGCGCCAGAAAGGTTAAGAACAAATTCTTATTTTCAATGACGGCCTAGGAACTGCATTGTCAGGGGCAGAACAACAGATTTGAACCTTGTCAGCTCAGAGATTCGATCTTGCAACCTTCCGGTTACTAGTCCAACACTTTAACCACTAGGCTACCAACCATACTTTTTGCACTTTGTAAATTGTTTACTTTGTGCTGTTGAGTAAAGTGTGTTGTTTCAACTCATCTCTGCTCTCCTGCGCCTGACTTTATACACCAGCTACATCCACCAACCTGACAGTGGAGGTGTATGCCTTATGATTAACGACTCGTGGTGTGATCATAACAACATACAGGAACTCAAGTCTTTTTGTTCACCTAACCTAGAATTCCTTACAATCAAATGCCGACCGCATTATCTACCAAAAAAAGTATCTTCGATTATAATCACAGCCGTGTATATCCCTAGCCAGACGGCATCCCTAGCTGCGTCCTCAGAGCATGCGCAGACCAGCTGGCTGATGTGTTTACGGACATATTCAATCAATCCCTATGCCAGTCTGCTGTGCCCACATGCTTCAAGAGGGAAACCATTGTTCCTGTCCCCAAGAAAGCTAAAGTAACTGAGCTAAACGACTATCGCCACGTAGCACTCACTTCTGGAATCATGAAGTGCTTTGAGAGACCAGTCATGGATCATATCACCTCCACCCTACCTGACACCCTAGACCCACTCCAATATGCTTACAGCCCCAACAGGTCCACAGACGACACAATCGCAATCACATTGCACACTGCCCTATCCCATCTGGACAAGAGGAATACTTATGTATGAATGCTGTTCATTGACGACAGCTCAGCATTTAACACCATATACCCTCCAAACTCGTCATTAAGCTCGAGATCCTGGGACTCGACCCCACCCTGTGAAACTGGGTCCTCAACTTTCTGACGAGTCGCCCCCAGGTGGTGAGGGTAGGAAAGTACATCTGGGGCCCCACAAGGGTGCGTGCTCAGCCCCCTCCTGTACTCCCTGTTCACCCATGACTGCGTAGCCATGCACGCTTCCAACTCAATTATCAAGTTTGCAGACGACACTACAGTGGTAGGCTTGATTAGCAACAACGACGAGACGGCCTACGGGGATGAGGTGAGGGCCCTCGGAGTGTGGTGTCAGGGAAATAACCTCACACTGCACATCAACAAAACAAAGGAGATGATCGTAGACTTCAGGAAACAGCAGATGGAGCACCCCCCCTATCCACATCGACGGGACAGTAGTGGAGAAGGTGGAAAGTTTTAAGTTCCTCGGCGTACACATCACAGACAAACTGAAATGGTCCACCGACACAGACAGCGTGGTGAAGAAGGCGCAACCTCAGGAGGCTGAAGAAATTTGACTTGTCACCGAAAATACTCCCAAACCTTTACAGATGCACAATTGAGAGCATCCTGTTGGGCTGTATTACTGCCTGGTACAGCAACTGCTCCGCCCACAACCGTAAGGCTCTCCAGAGGGTAGTGTGGTCTGCCCTCCAGGACATCTACATTACCCGATGTCACAGGAAGACCAAAAAGATCATCAAGGACAACATCCACCCGAGCCACTGCCTGTTCACCCCGTTATCATCCAGAAGGTGACGTCAGTACAGGTGCATCAAAGCTGGGACCGAGAGACAGAAGCTGTTTTTCAATCTCAAGGCCATCCGACTGTTAAACAGCCATCACTAACATTGAGTGGCTGCTGCCAACAAACTGACTCAAATCTCTAGCCATTTTAATAATTGGATGTAATAAATGTATCACTAGTCACTTTAAACGATGCCACTTTATATAATGATTACATACCCTACATTACTCATCTCATATGTATATACTGTACTCTATATCATCTACTGCATATTGCCTATGCCAATAGCCATCACTCATCCACATATGCATATGCACATATTCTTATTCATCCCTTTACACTTGTGTGTGAATGTATAAGATTGTTGTTGTTAAATTGTTAGATTACTTGTTAGATATTCCTGCGCTGTCGGAACTAGAAGCACATGCATTTCGCTACGTGTATGTGACCAATAAAATGTGATTTGATTTGACTGGTGCTTTTTTGGCCCAGGGAGCCATACAAGCTAGAACCGCCACTGAACATTGGCACAATCTAAAATCCAATGATGGTCCGAAAACACATTACCGAGACTTTCCCTTGGTCGTATTCTCGCGGGGCAGAAATCTCAGAGACCAATTGGTACACTCTGATTTACCACCCCAAGATATTCCTGAACAACGTCTATTTGCGCCCCTACTGGATGGAAATTACAAATGTAATGGCTGTGCTCAATGCAATGGCACTTATAAATGTAGATCCTTCAAACACCCACAAACAGGGAAATCGATCCCAATCAAAGGTGTTAGTGGAGCACGTAATAAGGCAGTTATTTATCTTATAACTTGTCCTTGTGGTATAAATGATGTGGGTAAAACAAAGCGTGAATTAAAAGTACGTATCTCAGAGCATCGTAGCACCATTAGGTCTAAAAACTTGACTTACCCAGTTGCGGCCCACTTTTTGGAAGCAAACCACTCGATTTCGTCTCTGCGTTATATTGGCATCGAACAGGTCACCCTCCCTAGGAGAGGGGGTGACCTTTATAATTATTGTTAAAACGAGAGGCTGCCTGGATCTTTAATTTAAAGACCCTTGTTCCCTTCGGTCTCAACGTAGACTTTGATCTGAAGCCATTCTTGTGATTATTGTGACTTTGCCATTGTAATTGTTTGTAAGCTTGTGTAGTCTAAAATGAACCTATGATCGTATGCTATCCATTTGTTTTTATATGCTGTTCTTTGTATGCCATTTTAATATTTGAGAATTAACCAATGATATTAGGCCATACTTGGCCATGATTACAGACACCTGTGTGTATAAACGAGTCATCCCGCAGTGTTTGTGATTAGACCCTGATGAAGACAGCACGTCTGTCGAAACATAAACTCCCCCCATTCCGTACAAATGTGCGTAACCGCGACATTCAAACGAGGCTACAAAGAAAACAAATGGGACTGTAGTGACTTCAAAATCGGAGGGTGTGAACTTCTATTCAAGAGTTGATCGGCATGGTAATGGCTCTATAGTATTGGAGAAAAGTTGAAAAAAACGGACCCTCCGTTACATCGTGGCGTGTCGTAACGTACAGCACCACACATAAAGCAACTATTTCTGCCTTTACAATCTCTCTCCACCAGGTGTAGCACTTATCTCATTTAAAAACAAGAAATGGACAGCGGCGGGGGTAAGGGGGGATACCTAGTCATTTTTTGCGTCATTGCATGCGATCATCTTTATCAAAGCCGCTGTTTACTTCTAAGATCACTTAGCACCGCCCTAAAAACCCGATTCAAATTCGACACAAACCTTCAAATAGGTATGTAATGACACATTATATAAACTCTTTATAGTGTTTTATTTACATTTTAGAGGCGATAAGTTGGACAGATCGAGTGAAAAAGAAAAAAAAATCCCACACAACATCACTATCACGCATTAGTTTCGCTTCCCCACCCGCCATTTTTAAAAAGACCCAACAGGGCTCATTGCCTGCTTGAATTATGCAGAAACGGGCAGCGTTTAGGTCATGTAATAGATTCTGTTGGAAAGGGGAGAAACTGTGCTTTACACTGGTATTGACATTACATTTGATCTGGAAGTATTACGTTTTTGGGGCGCTAAAATAAGGGCAATTGTACGGACCAAGGCGATGTACGAGTTTACGTTACATTTTTGCATCTGAGTTCCTAGAGTGTGCGGCTCTCCTTTATTTTCATGTTTTCTACTCCGCTAGCCACCACCTCGCCTAAATAGGTGTGTGTTTCTTTTTCTTCTAGAACCGCCACTGATAACCGGTTTTACAGAGAGAGGAGTTGGGTTTCTCTTGCTTGCCAGGAAGTACTACTGTTCTCTGTAGGAAATTGCAGCGTGTAGTGAGTGGGTTGTGTCGGTTAGCAACGAGGTGAACCACGGCAACATAACAAGGATATGGATAAGTACAGCAGAAGACGCCTGATTGGTTGAAGCCGTTCTCAAACAAAAACATAGCTTAGACATTCATATACACGTTTGTACAAGCAATTCCCAATCTCCTCTCTGTAAACTCACTCCAATGTCATTTTGAATATCACAAATTGGACTAATAAAGAAAAGAACAGTCAAGATTTCTTCTTGTCTTTTATTACTACTCATTAATGTTTTAGGTTGTTTATTTTATTACACAGACAAATTAGCCACACAAGTAAATTTGATTGTGTTCTGTTTGTTTTAAAATCATTTATATTATTCTCCCATTTGTTTAGTGCTGTTGCTAAAAAAAGTTACACAAGAACGAACACGCTTGTCTAACTTGTGAGCACACTGAGGCGGTAAACTAACACTTCACTTAATAAAACTAAATGGTCAACAACAAAATAGGAAAATAAAAGAGTATGATTGAAGGAAAAAATGAGGGTAAAAATTAAAAGAAGAAATGGACAAGCGTACATTCACACAGCCCAGCCCACTCAACTCAAACAGTAAGCCCCCCCCTTTCCCTTTATTGGTAAACTATTAGGCTCCACCCATTTCCCCTTTGTTAGTCGAGGCTCCCATTCCAGATTGGTTGATTCTCAATGCAAGACTAGGAGGAGCCTAAATATCATTAAAATAATGTTCCAATTATTATCTAGGAACATCATCATCATCATCACCATCATCAAAATACCCTTAACCGACCTATCCTCAGTATCTCCATCAACAACCATCCAACCAGACTACTATAAAAAGAGAGGAAGGGGCGGAACTCTGAAGAGAACCGGAAAGAAACGAGCAAACAGGTTTCTCAAATTGAAAGTAATACTTTTAAAACGTTATATAAGCCATATTAATGATTGCACGGAACTACGGAAATCAAACACACACATTGCACGCACACACACACATTCACACACTCGAAAACATACACACAGCTCTCCAAGTGTTTTCTGTAATTGGGTCAAATAACAGTGTGTTCAGTCCATTGGTTAGGATCAGGGCAGTGTTAAGCTTCACATGGATGTACCTTTAGTCTATGACCTTTTACTATATGCAGATCACATTGACAATTTAACATTCAGTTTTCACTGAAAGTGTATTACAATCCTATAAAACAATCCTATAAAACTGTTTTTAGCTTTGACTTTACTGTTCTGAGATCCATACAGAGAAGGGTTCCTATAGTATGACTTGATGAGTGTGGACAGTCATCTTCTAGGTCTAGGGTTAGGGTGTAGCGTAAGGGTTAGGGTGTAGGGTTAGGGAGTTGGCAGTGTAGGGGCTGGTTCATTGTTGATTTATAAGGTCCAATGGGAGGGGATGGGTTCTATCCTTTCCTCATCTTGTCTCTTAAATTGTGCTTAGAAGGTATGAGAGCTTTCAAATGCACACACACTTGCACGGCACATAAACACAGTCACAAACGCGCACAAACACCCTGGAACACACAAAGAACCACACAATAATGCCTTATTTCACACTCCCTACTCTATACGGATACCTCTATACTCTAGTCCAGTACTGTCCACTCCACATACCTCCTGACTTCAGAGAGACATGCTATTGGTTCTCTCAGCTGACAGTCAAGCAGACAGACATGGTATTGGTTCGCTGCTCTGTCAGTCAAAGTCATAGACTTGGTATTGGTGCTCTGAGCTGTCAGTCATGATCGGTGAGTGCATCACTATAGGGCAATGCAATGCCTACATCTAGCTATCACACAACATGTACAGTGTGCTTGTTCAACAAGGAATTTGCTATTTTATCTCTTTGATGAAGACTAAAGTATGTTAGTAGTGAGGTATATGCAGGCTGGAATAGGGGGAAGTTGTCCCACAGATGATGATCTTGGGTCAGTTCAGCATTTTCTTCACTAATGGTTAAGGTTAGGATTGGTGGAGGGGAAGCGTATCCTAGATCTGTAGCTAGAGGGAAACTTCACTCCATAGCATGCAGGTACATGCATGTATGTCGTCATAAAGACTATTGGACAAACACAGTGACCCCTGCTGGTCGAGTCTGGGACTGCCAGCAGCATTGGAAGCACTTGTTACTGATTTACTAGTGTAGGACTTAACTCACTAATAATGTCACTCTTCTTCATCCATCCTCATCATCGTCATCTGCTAATCTTTGCCCAAAAGCTTAATAACAAACACACATGTGCACACACACACACACACACACACACACACCAACAAACCCATATTTGCATACAAAAGAAAAGGAAACATTCCGTCTATATTCACATTGGCTGAAATCAGATCAGGCATGCAGATGCTCCACACAGTCAAACAACCACACCCCCCTTACCCGCCCACCCCAATCCCCTCATGGGAACAAAAATGTGTCACTTGAACAGGGCTAATGGAAGACATGATCTACCCGGCAACAGAGAGGCGGAAGTAGACTTTCATTGGCTGTTGCTATGGTTAAGGTTCACATGGCCAATGAGAAGCCTCACCCCTTCACTGAGGCAGGTTACAAAAAGCAACAATACAAAAAAACATTAAAAATTGATTAATTAAAGGAGTTGACACAAACACATTTTCATTATAAGTATTTCTGCTAAAGTCTTTTCTTCTATTTCATAATATTTCAAACTTTAAAATTAAAGAGAATAATTGTTATAACGTTACTATTACATCATTGTCAGTATAATTATTAATAGCATTAATATCATAGTCATATTTCTCATTATCATAATTATTACTATTAGTTAACACTACGGTGAGGTCACTACAGACCCTTCCCACTCCATAGGTTAAAGGGCTCTATAGGCTAACAGACTTTCCGATAGAGGGAGGGAGAGAGGACTGGCCGACACCCCTAAAATGCCCTTTCCTTGCTACCCTTTTTCTATATTCCCTTGTTCCTAAATTCTCCCTTTCTTCCTTTCCCTATTTTCATTTATCCATTCCCTCTATCCTTCGCTGTCTAGGTGAAAATCTCTCTCTCTCTCTCTTTCTCTCTAAAGAGATGAATAGGTGAGGTTGAGATGAATTGTGAGAGGACAGTTTTAGAATGAGATGAATTGTGGGAGGACAGTTTTAGAATGAGATGAATTGTGGGAGGACAGTGTTTTATTAACGGTCTTACATTTTCCCTCTGTCCGTCTACTTTTACTATATCTACTTTTGCATATCTCTCCCTCTGTCTCTCTGTCTCTTTCTGTTAGCTGGTCTGGGGGAATGACAGGTTTAAGAGATGTGGGAGTGGGTTAGTGACAAATGCTATCGTCCCACTCTCACCCACCACCCATGCATCTAGCTCTCCATCCCTCTAGCTCTCCATCCATCTCTCTCTCTCCCCCTCTCTCTCTCTCTCTCTCTTCAGCAGGACACCTCCATGGTATGGGAGGGGCTGGGGGGCATCTGCCCGCCCTGAGAGCTCTGAGACAGGGTACGAGAACGCTGACGCTCCCCGTCCATGGAGTAGGAGGAAGACAGTGAGGCGGTGCGCGAACGAGACAGACGCGTCATAATGGACGATGCCACTGTGGGAGAGGGAGGGGGTAAAAGAGAGAGGGAGGGGTAAGAGAGAGAGGGAGGGGGTAAAAGAGAGAGGGAGGGGGAAAAATAGAGAGGGAGGGGGTAAAAGAGAGAGGGAGGGGGTAAAAGAGAGGGAGGGGGTAAAAGAGAGAGGGAGGGGGTAAAAGAGAGAGGGAGGGGGTAAGAGAGGGAGGGAGGGAGGGGTAAAAGAGGGAGGGGTAAAAGAGAGAGGGAGGTGGTAAGAGAGGGAGGGGGTAAAAGAGAGAGGGAGAGGGTAAAAGAGAGAGGGAGAGGGTAAAAGAGAGAGGGAGAGGGTAAAAGAGAGAGGGAGGGGGTAAAAGAGAGAGGGAGGGGGTAAAAGAGAGGGAGGGGGTAAAAGAGAGAGGGAGGGGGTAAAAGAGAGAGGGATGGGGTAAAAGAGAGAGGGAGGGGTAAAAGAAAGAGGGAGAGGGTAAAAGAAAGAGGGAGAGGGTAAAAGAGAGGGAGAGAGGGCAAAAGAGAGAGGGGACACAGAGAGGAGGGGAGAGAGGGAGAGGATTATTAGATTGATATAGAGAGACAGTAGCACTATAGGTCACAGCAGTTCCTCATTGCCACAGATTAGAAACGGAGGAGAACTTACTGTAGCCCATCCCCTGGATGAAGTACTTGAACGCCTCAGTCAGTTTGCTGGGCTGTAAGCAGACAATAAGAAGATACATTATATTGTACTTAATGTATATGTAATGTTTAGATAAATATTGTGTGGTGTATCTGAATCGTAACACAGTTAAGTGTGAAATGTGTTACCTGGGTGAGTTGGGGAAGACCACCAGCATCGGCCATCTGAGGAAGAGGAGGATGACAGAAAGGTTGGGATGTATTGCATTGACAGAGAGGTCTGATACCGATGCCAGAGCTATGTGGCAGCAACTAAAGCCCCGTTTATACCTGGTTCGAACTTGTATCCGTTGTCCTAATGTTGTCCTCATTCTGATTGTGCCCAAATTTTCAGACAGGTGTAGACGATTAAAGACACATTGTGATCACATCTTCCTGACCACCTCCGGGGGAGTCAGGCATGCATTGTGTCTGGATATCTTACAAGTGTAGACGGATATGGACAGTGAAACTATTTCAATCATAATTATCCTGCCTTCTAAAATCATTGACTGGTGGCCCTGTTGACTTATGGCATCAATATGTGTCTTAATATCAATATTATTTTGACAGAATAGCTGTAAAAAAAATATATGAAAATAGGGAGGGACCAGGAAATCTGGTGGCAATGTAGACAGTGGCCGGATATGAGACACATTTTAATACCATACTTCTGAAAACGTGGGCACAATCAGAACAAACGATGCATGTCAGCAGCAAGTATAAACAAGACTATTATGCCAGACCAAAGGGATGAGTAGAGCTTGAGTACCTTGAGGAATGAGGTTGTTGTTGGGTCCAGTTTGCTGTTGCACTCCACCTGGTGGACAAGAACAGAAAAACATGTTTATTAAATCACACCACGACATTCACATTACCTGTATTCGATGGTTACATTGTAGGTCTAACGTATGTAGAAGACTTACAGCAGCCTCCTCATGAGGTGCCTGATCCCCAACCACCAGCATCACGGGACACCTGAGAAAGAGAGAGAGAGAGAGAGAGAGAGAGAGAGAGAGAGAGCAAGACAGAGGGAGAAAGAGAGAAAAAGAGAGAGATAGAGTGAGAGACATATTCCACACTGTTGTCACAGCTGATTTAAGGGGTAAAAAAGACTTACTTGAAGTTGCTGTTACGGTCAATGATCAGATCCCTGCGGCTGTAAGAGAGGAAAGGAGGAAGGGGAGGTTACACTAGTGTAGGTTTGTGTGTGTATTCTTGTGGGGACTTCTGGTAAATAAAACAACATTTGACCAACTGGGGACATTTAGTTGGTCCCCACACGGTCAAATGCTATTTCTAGGGGGTTTAGGGTTAGAATTAGGTTTAGAAGCCAGGGTAGGTTTTCTTTATGGGGGGGGGGGGGGGGGGGGGGGGGGGTTATTAAAAAAAAAAAAACTTTATTTAGTTATGAACAAATTCTTATTTTCAATGACGGCCTAGTGGGTTAACTGCCTTGTTCGGGAGCAAAACGACAGATTTGTACCTTGGGGATTCGAACTTGCAACCTTTCGGTTACTAGTCCAACGCTCTAACCACTAGGCTACGCTGCCGCCCCCACATGTTTAGGTTAGTGAAAGAGCACAGGTAGGGAAAAAAGGATTTTGAATGGGACTGTTTATGTGTGTACCTGTTGTAGCTTCTCCAGAACAGCTCAATGTTGATGAGGTTGGGGGCTTTAGAGATGCGATCTCTGTGTGACCTCACCAGGTCTGCATTTGCTGACATCTCCTCCTATAAACCAAGACAGAAATTACACAACAGTATTGTCCTTACTAAACTCAGCAAAAAAAGAAACGTCCTCTCACTGTCAACTGTGTTTATTTTCAACAAAATGAACGTGTAAATATTTGAATGAACATAATAAGATTCAAAAACTGAGACATAAACTGAACAAGTTCTACAGACATGTGACTAACAGAAACAGAATCATTTGTCCCTGAACAAAGGGGGGGGGGGGGGTAAAAATCAAAAGTAACAGTCAGTATCTGGTGTGGTCACCAGCTGCATTAAGTACTGCTGTGCATCTCCTCCTCATGGACTGCACCAGATTTTCCAGTTCTTGCTGTGAGATGTTACCCCACTCTTCCACCAAGGCACCTGCAAGTTCCCGGACATTTCAGCCCTCACCCTCCGATCCAACAGGTCCCAGACGTGCTCCATGGGATTGAGATCCCGGCTCTTCGCTGGCCATGGCAGAACACTGACATTCCTGTCTTGAAGGAAATCACACACAAAATGAGCAGTATGGCTGGTGGCATTGTCATGCTGGAGGGTCATGTCAGGATGAGCCTGCAGGAAGAGTACCACATGAGGGAGGAGGATGTCTTCCCTGTAACGCACAGCGTTGAGATTGCCTGAAATGACAACAAACTCAGTCCGTTGACGATAAATACGAATCCAACCATCATACCTGTTGAGACAAAACCGCGACTTGTCAGTGAAGATAACTTTTTGCCAGTCCTGTCTGGTCCAGCGATGGTGGGTTTGTGCCCATAGGCGATGTTGTTGCCGGTGATGTCTGGTGAGGACCTGCCTTACAACAGGCCTACAAGCCCTCAGTCCAGCCTCTCTCAGCCTATTGTGGACAGTCTGAGCACTGATGGAGGGATTGTGCGTTCCTGGTGTAACTCGGGCAGTTGTTGTTGCCATCATGTACCTGTCCTGCAGATATGATGTTCAGATGTACCGATCCTGTGCAGGTGTTATTACACGTGGTCTGCCACTGCGAGGACAATCAGCTGTCTGTCCAGTCTCCCTGTAGTGCTGTCTTAGGCATCTCACAGTACGGACAGTGCCATTTATTGCCCTGGCCACATCTGCAGTCCTCATGCCTCCTTGCAGCATACCCAAGGCACGTTCACGCATATGAGCAGGGACCCTGGGCATCTTTCTTTTGGTGTTTTTCAGAGTCAGTAGAAAGGCCTCTTTAGTGTTCTAAGTTTCCATAACTGTGACCTTAATTGCCTACCGTCTGTAAGCTGTTAGTGTCTTAACGACCATTCCACAGGTGCATGTTCATTAATTGTTTATGGTTCATTGAACAAGCATAGGAAACAGTGTTTAAACCCTTTACAATGAAGATCTGTGAAGTTATTTGGATTTTTAAAAAATGGACGTTTATTTTTTTGCTGAGTTTATGTCCTTACTATGTCAAATATTGTGTGTTTTATAGGATAAAGATAGATAGTTCAATAGTAAAAAAACCACAGTATGTTTTTACACACACACACACACACACACACACACCTGGCTGAAGAGATGACTCAGGATCTGCTCTGTGATGGAGGAGGTCAGGGTAGTGATCTAGAGACAGACAGACAAGAGGAGACAGAAAGAGAGAGATATAAGACAAAGTAATAACAGCTTAGTCAATATCATACAGCACTGTACAACCACCATGAATACAATTCAACTAGCAGTTATCCTCCTCTAAACGCTAATTTATCAAATTGTCATTTCACAATAACAATATTCATCAAAATACTCCATTGTCCTAGAACATAATGGCTGTTTATGAGAGCAATTTTTACATTTCTGGTGATAATTGAGTTTCTATTTTAATTTTAAAATGAACACAACAAGAACACAGAAGAGAACTTATCAAATTGAATAAGATCTTGGACTAATATTTAATCTAATAGTCAAATTGATGGAAATGCTGCTAGTATTCATGAACATATAAACATTCATGAACACACCCCCTGTTCCCCTTATCCTGCAGTCATGAAGAAACCAACTGTTAGTGTTCAGAGATAAACCACGTCAGTTCTGACTGGCGTGGAAGTTGGTATGGAGTCTTCAGAGGGGTAAGGATAATTAGGAGTCTGAATCTAGGGGATTTGGTGGTCAATAAAATTACTGAGAAAAATAGCAGACGATTTTGCCACTCCTTTTTGCCATATCTTCAATTTAAGCCTACTAGAAAGTGTGTGCCCTCAGTTCTGGAGGGAAGCAAAAATGATTCCTACCTATGGGAGGCGTGCAGTACTAAATAGAGCCATGACTACATGAAACTCTATTCCACATCAGGTAACTGATGCAAGCAGTAAAATGAGATTTAAAACACAGATAAAAATACACCTTATGGAACAGCGGGGACTGTGAAGCAACACAAACGTAGACACAGACACATGATAACATACGCACTATACACATACATGGATTTTGTGTTGTAGATATGTGGTGAGTAGTGGCCTGAAGGCACACACTTAATGTGCTGTGAATTAAATGTAATGTCTTTAAAATGGTAAATACTGCCTTTATTTTGCTGGACCCCAGGAAGTGTAGTTGCAAATGGGATCCATAATAAATACAAAAGAACCTTCTGGGCTTCTGAGTAATGATAATATTTAATACAAAAGACTTTAAAATATATATTTTTAAACATATTAAATGGACAGTAACCTTCTGGGCCGCCCAGTCCATCCACCCTCTGGTCTCAGGATCCATGTTGATGAGAACCAGACCTTCAACTGAGTCTGGATGGGTCATCTGAGAAGGAGAGAGAGAGAGAGCGAGAGAGAGCGAGAGCGAGAGAGACAGAGACAGAGACAGAGACAGACAGAGACAGAGACAGAATAAAAGAGAGAGAGAATAAAAGAGAGAGAATGAAAGCGAGAGAGAGAGACCGAGACAGAGAGAGAAAGAGAGAGAATAAAAGAGAGAATAAAAGAGAGAGAGAATGAAAGCGAGAGAGAACCAAAGCGAGAGTAAAACATTTGTCAGTATTAACAGTGTCTTTGGAAAGTATTCAGACCCTTTGACATCTCCAGTTTGTTACACTACAGCCTTATTCTTAAATGGATTAAATCTTCTTCTCTTTTTTTTTAGCAATCTCCACATAATACCCCATAATGACAAAGCGAAAACAGGTTTTTAGATACACAGAAATACCTTATTTACGAAAGTATTCAGACCATTTGCTATGAGACCCAAAATTGAGATCAGGTGCAGCATTGAAGGTCCCCAAGAACACAGTGGCCTCAATCATTCTTAAATGAAAGAAGTTCGGAACCACCAAGGCTGTCATTTTAAATAAGAATTTGTTCTTAACTGACTTGTCTAGTTATATAAAAAAATATAATAATAAAAATGAATAGAGCTGGCCACCCGACCAAACTGAGCAATCGGGGGAGAAGGGCCTTGGTCACAGAGCTGACCAAGAACCCGATGGTCACGCTGACAGAGCTCTAGAGTTCCTCTGTGGAGATGGGAGAACAACCATCTCTGCAGCACTCCACCAATCAGGCTTTTCTGGTAGAGTGGCCAGACGGAAGCCATTCCTCAGTAAAAGGCACATAACAACTCGCTTGGAGTTTGCCAGAAGGCAGCTAAAAGGGGGGGGGGGGGCCTCATTATTGCAATAATTAATCGATATTAAATAAAGATGATTGAAGAAATGACCAAGTCTTTCTCAGTACTGAATTTCCACGACAAAAGCTAACAGCAAGCACTGGGTGTGTTTAGACTGCTGAATTGTATGAATTGACAAAAAGAAGCAAGCACTGGGATACACTGAGGAGATAACCATATAGCAAGATTTTGCTAATGCAGGCTCAACCTATGGGTTTACAAACTTGTGTAAATCATATTTGATTCACACAAGCAGTGGGTGAGCTTCAGATCTCACATGTTTTATTCTGAATGTTGCTGTCATCCTCATCTGATAGAAGGCGACCTGCTAAAGATAGCATAGTTTTAAACTGATCTTTGAATGTGATTTTGTCAGGTTTGAAATACATTTTGTTGACAGCACTGTCTCTCGAGACAGAACAGTGATTTAGTCATATACCATTTCATCCATGTTTAAAGATGCAGTCAAGTCTCTACTTCCTGATTGGGTCTAAACACACTTTAAGATGTTTATTTTGCAGACCCTCTGCTCTAATAGAAATCAATTAGAAATTGCAATTGCTCTTATGACCTGTCGTTGGAGAACATGGACATAATATAGCAACCAAACACAATAAATTATTATTATTTTTTAAATATTGTTTGATGCTAATTCTCACTACACATAGACATAGGATCTACATGCCTAGACTCATGCCTCGTAATGCTTGTTAATGGTTTGTAACTTGAGCTTTATACCTTGTATGTGAATCCATTCATTTTACAAAGTTATTCAAATAATACTTGATTTGATATTCACTTCTCATTACCATTCCTTGATCTTAGCCAGCTAAACCCATAAGAGCTGATTGCACCTGGTTCAACTTTAGGCTCTGGCCTATTGTGATTCATCTTATGGAGACAGATAATTCATTTCATGGGCTAATAGCTTAGTCTTTACTGCAGATCACATTTGAGGGTTTACTACTAGAATGTTAAATGGAGTCAGATATACTTTCTAATAGACTTTGTCCATTAATTGCTTAGTCTTATTATGGGTCTAATATGGGGTATATATATAATATGGTTATATGATAAACATTACCCCACTACACTAACCCATGTTATTTCAATGCACAGACTAGTACCAAGAGACTACATAACATAACTAACAGCATGGTATACTTAAGCAATATTACTAGGTAATACCTGTGGTATACGGTCTGATATACCACGCCTTTCAGCCAATCAGCATTCAGTGCTGGAACTACCGTGTTTATAATGTGATTTATGGCAGGACAGCTGTATGAACTGATACAGGGGGAAGAAACATGATAAGAACACACTCACTGTGAACCTGGAGAGAATGTAAGAACCAGATCCCACTCCAATTCCGATGACAGTACGGAAACTAGAACAGGGAGTACAGACTTAGTGATAGAGTTTCTGATAGTGACAACATGGATATACATGTCTGGACTGTAATATACATCTGTATTTCAGTACAGAGTACCGGCTTAGTGACAGAGTTTCTGTTAGTGACCACGTCTCTTGTGAATGCCAGTAGACGTTTGAGAATACTAAGTCATATTTTTTTTTTTGTGGTGGACAAGACAGTAAACAAGCAACTATTATGTAATGAAGATTAAATAAGTCTGACTCACTTGAAATATGTCAGGACAGCAGGGATCATCTCTGCAATTTGCTCCATGGACGGATATTGGTATCTAAAACACATGAGCGAGAACATGTTTATATGAACAATTAAACACACATGCGCACACACATGCACGCACACACACGCACGCAAGCACGCACACACACACACCCCATAGGATAGGCGGTAGCCCCCTCCTCTTGGCCTGGAGCATCGATGTGGACCAGGGTAAAGTTCTTCACTATCTCTTGCATCTCCTCAAACTTAAACAGAGGAGAGAAGCAGCTTTTACCTGGGAGAGAGAGAGAGAGTGAGAGAGAGAGAGAGAGAGAGAGAGAGAGAGAGAGATGGGGAGAAAGAGAATGGGAACAAGAGAGAAAGAAATAGTGAAAGTCAGAACTTGAAAAGCATAAATTATTCACCATAAAAAATAAAAAACTGAAGGGCAGTCGCAGAACTGAAGAGAAACTCCAAATTAAAAAAGGCATATTGCTGTAGGGGATGACTGAGGAAAGGGAAACAAAGCAGAGATGAAAGGTAAAGACAGAGTAAGAGAAGGAGAGAGAGAGACAGAGACAGAGACTCACTGTCCAGGCCCACGTCATGGAAGGTCAGGATGGCAGGACGGCGTGTGTTGGAGGTTCCATGGAGAGTCACGTGGAGGAGACCATGTGGAGTCTCAATACTGTGTTCCTGAGAGGGAGAGAGAGAGTTACACACATATACTACCATAACACTAAGCTACACACACACACACACACTCTCTCTCTCTCTCTCTCTCTCTCTCTCAAATATACAGTGAACATTCTTCCACATATCGAAATAAAACCATACACACGCACGCACGCACACACACACACACACACACACACACACACACACACACACACACACACACACACACACACACACACACACACACACACACACACACACACACACTCTCTCTCTCAAATATACAGTGAACATTCTTCCACATATCGAAATAAAACCATACACACACAAACATATGTTGAACAAACATACTTTCACTGACACAAACACGACACATACACACACATACACACACACGGCCATTTATTCAAAAACAGTGTTACCTGGCCCTGGTCCAACAGTATCCGAGCTGCAGCCTCAACATCCTACATAGATGGAGAAAACCGTTCAGGTCTCTATTGGTTTTGGGTACAACAGTAGGCAGAACCAGACATATTTCTGACACACAATATCATTGTGAAATACATCTGGGAACCTCTCTGGGAAGATAATTGTGAAATGAATATATACAGCTGTTCATTGGAAAATACTTTTCACAGTATCAGCCCACTAACATGAGTCGTGTGCCCGTATTCACAAAGTAGGGTCAGTTTCTATCTTTTACATCATAATGAATAAGATCAATGTATTATGATTCTGGACACGGCGGACCTGATATCTTAGATTAGCCCTCCTACTCTGAGACACTCTTGGAATATGGTCCTGGATTATGCATTTGAGTCTGTAATTCCCCTAACAGTCCACCGTCAGCAGATGGCAGCAGTGAGACAACACATCTCAACCCTCCTCTTCAGCTCTGTTCTGCACAACAACAGAAGAGCTTCTCATCTTACACACCCTCAGGGCTATGACATCAACCAAGCTCTCATGTCTGAGCCAGCCTAGCCCAGCAACTACACAAGTACACACACGAGAACACATGCAGTCACACACACAAAGACACACCCCTTGACTTTGTCCACATTTTGTTGCCGATTTAAAATGGACTAATTTAAGATGTTTTTGTCACACACAATACCCCATGTCAAAGTGGAATTATGTTTTTAGACATTTTTATATTTTTTTATGGCTAGCTGAAATGTCTTGAGTCAATAAGTATTCAACCCCTTTGTTATGGCAAGGCTAAATATGTTCAGGAGTAAAAATGTGCTTAACAAGTCACATAATAGGTTGCATGGGCTAACAGTGTGCAATAATGGTGTCTCTGTACCCCACACATACAATTTTCTGTATGGTCCCTCAGTCGGGCAGTGAATTTCAAACACAAATTCAACCACAAAGACCAGGGAGGTTTTCCAACGCCACGCAAAGAAGGACCCCTATTGGTAGATGGCAAAATAAAGAAATAAGCAGACATTGAATATCCCTTTGAGCATGGTGAAGTTATTAATTACACTTTGGATGGTGTATCAATACACCCAGTCACTACAAAGATATGGGCGTCCTTCCTAACTCAGTTGCCGGAAATGAAGGAGATTTCACCATGACTTTAAAACAGCTACAGTTTAACGGTGCTGATAGGAGACAACGGAGGATGGATCAACAACATTGTAGTTACTGCACAATACCAACCTAACTGACAGAGTGAAAAGAAGGAAGCCTGTACAGAATACAAATATTCAAAAACATGCATCCTGTTTGAAATAAGGCACTTAAGTTAAAACTGCAAAAGATGTGGCAAAGAAATGTACTTCATGTCCTGAATACAAAGTGTTATGTTTGGGGCAAATCCAACACATTACTGAGTACCACTTTTCATATTTTCAAGCATGGTAGTGGCTGCATCATGTTATGGGTATGCTTATCTTCGGCAAGGACTCGTTTTTTTGTGATAAAAATAAACGGAACAGAGATAAGCATAGGAAAAATCATACTAGAGGAAAACCTGGTTCAGTCTGCTTTCCAACACCTTTCAGCAGGAAAATAACCTAAAACACAAGGTCAAATATACACTGGAGTTGCTTACCAAGACGGCATTGAATGTTCCTGAGTGGCCTAGTACGGACTTAAATTAGCTTGAAAATCTATTGTAAGACTTGAAAATGGCTGTGTAGCAATGATCAAAAACCAACTTGACAGAGCTTGAATTTTTTTTAAATAATGTGCAAATATTGTACAATCCACGTGTGCAAAGCGTTTAGAAATGTACCCAGAAAGACTCACAGCTGTAATCACTGCCAAAGGGGATTCTGACATGTATTGACTCAGGGGGATGAATACTTATCAAAATCAAGATATATTAGTATTTTTTATCCTACAAATCTTATACTTTTACTTCCAATTTGACATTACAGAGTATTCTGTGTAGATCATTGACAAAAAAAAAAGACAATTCAATCCATTTTAATCCCACCATGTAACAACAAAATGTGGAAGAAATCAAGTGGTGTAAATACTTTCTGAAGTCTGGATGTGTCAGCCTGCATGTGGCAGTGTGTATGTATGTGTGTGTATGTGCCTGTGTGTACCTTTGTAGGATCGGGCTGACCAGGAAGTAAAGGTTTTTCCTCTGTGATGGCGATCTCCTGCATCTCCGTCGTCATGGCGTCACTTGTTCAAGCCCTAGAGAAGATACACACGTTTACGAATGAAAACGCATTACAATTTGAGCGTCTCTCACGTGCACGCACGCACACACGCACACACTCTGCCTTAATCCACTGGGACTGTCGCAGTTCCGCAGGACTTCATGGAAGTGATTTACTAATTAAAGTTTGCAACATAATTAACTGGGAAGAATAAGGGATGATGGAGGGATAGCGAGAGAGAGAGAGAGAGAGAAAGAGAGAAACAGAACAAGCAGAGAGGGACGTACATAGGCCACTTTAGGCAGAATGCAGTGCCAAGGTGACATTATTCAACTGTAATCCCAGTGTGTGTGTGTGTGGCCCCTAAGGTGCCTGTGTCTCTGTGTGTCTCAAACACAGAAAACATCCCTCGACACTCTGCCCATCTCTCCCTATCTCCCCCCTACATATCTCTCTCCACAGCGACTTGGAGGTTGAGTACTCCTGAATCGTCTTAATATAATCATCACTGTCACCTGTTTGATAAATACCACATCAACTTGTGAGCCTAATAATATAGCCTGTTTTTGTATTCTTTCCGTATCAAATTGACCATGCCCAAAACAGTAGCCTGTCTGAAATGAGGAAGTGCACATTGAAGGCTAATGAATGATGACATGGCGGGCTGTAGCTTGGCTTGTGGCTAACCATTGGCACATCCCTTCCCTAGATTTGTGTTTTCTATTCCGTCAGGCTGTTGCAATTTAGGGACAGGATATCCCTCAGAGAAGAAGAAGGTTACATTTTTAAATATGTTACCCATTTCAGGAAATTAATCATTCTCATCCATATGTGTTTTTTGGCAGAAACGCCTCTTGGAACATGTGAACTTTCATGTACCTTAATAACAAACGTGTATGCCATCTGTAAATACAAATAAAAATGTTAAATTACAAGCCTAGTTGGTTCAGCCACGGAAAAATACAAGAACCATCCCGCTAGCCATGGATGGACATGAGATGAGTTCGGATTGGTCTGCCATGTAGCATGCTTCTGTCTATGTTACGTTCATTGAAATGAGAGGACCATGGCGCAGCGTGCATAGAGTTCCACATGTTTATTCAAATGAAACTCCCCAACAAAAACAATAAACAGCAAACGAGACGTAACGACTGGCGTGCTCACAGGCACTACACAAAAACAAGATTCCACAAACTGAGGTGGGAAAAAAGGCTGCCTAAGTATGATCCCCAATCAGAGACAATGATAGACAGCTGCCTCTGATTGGGAACCATACCCGGCCAACAAAGAATTAGAAAAACTAGAATGCCCACCTAAATCACACCTCGACTAACCAAATAGAGAAATAAAAAGACTAAGGTCAGGGCGTGACAGTCTATAACATGAGCTTCTCAGTATGTGCAGATAATCCTTGCTACCGCAGATTTTTTTAAAGATATCATGGAGAACTGCAAAAAAGTGTTGCTACTGCTCTCAACAACATTGCTGCCCTGAATTTAGCAGGTGCTATTGACAAATAGATAAAGTTGTGATGGACTACTTTCCTGAGGACGATCGTGCATACTGAATCACTCTGACTTCGAAAATGAACGAGACGATGTGGAAATCCCTGATTTAGGTATAAAAAAATCAATAAAAAGGAACCAGACATTGTAGAGTCTTCTGATGTTGCTTCAAGATGTCCATCATTGTTCCTGTACCCAAGAAAGCAAAGGTAACTGAACGAAATGACTATCGACTTGTAGCACTCACTTCTGACATCAAGAAGTGCTTTGAGAGACTAGTCAAGGATCTCTACCTTACCTGACACCCTATTCCCACTGCAATTTGCTTAACACCCAAATAGATCCACAGACGATGCGATCGCCATCACACTGCCCTAGCCCATCTGGACAAGAGGAATACTTATATAAGAATGCTGTTCATTGACTACAGCTCAGCATTCAACACCATAGTACCCTCCAAGCTCATCATTAAGCTCGCGGCCCTGGGTCCGAACCCTGCCCTGTGCAACTGGGTTCTGGACTTCCTGACGGGCCGCCCCCAGGTGGTGAAGGTAGGAAACGCACACCTCCAATTCGCTGATCCTCAACACTGGGGCCCCACAAGGATGCGTGCTCAGCCCTTTCCTGTACTCCCTGTTCACCCATGACTGTGTGGCCATGCACGCCTACAACTCAATCATCAAGTTTGTAGACGACACAACAGTAGTAGGCCTGATTACCAACAATGACAAGACAGCCTACAGGGAGGAGGTGAGGGCCTTGGGAGTGTGGTGCCAGGATAATAACCTCACCCAACGTCAACAAAACAAAGGAGCTAATCGTGGACTTCAGGAAACAGCAGAGGGAGCAGCCCCCTATCCACATCGACTGGAGCACAGTGGAGAAGGAAACAAGGCGCAACAGCGCCTCTTCAAAGTCAGGAGGAAGAGGAAATGTGGCATGGCACGTAAAACCCTTACAAACTTTTACAGATGCACAATGGAGAGCATCCTGTCGGGCTGTATCACCGCCTGGTACGGTAATTGCACCGCCCTCAACTGCAGGGCTCTCCAGAGGATGGTGCGATCTGTCCAACGCATCACCGGGGGCAAACTACCTGCCCTCCAGGACACCTACAGCACCCGATGAAACATGGAAGGCCAAAAAGATCATTAAGGACAAAAAGCACCTGAGCCACTGCCTGTTCACCGCGCTATCATCCAGAAGGCGAGGTCAGTACAGGTGCATCAAAGCTTGGACCGAGAGACAGCTTCTATCTCAAGGCCATCAGACTGTTAAACAGCCATCACTAGAACATTAGAGGCTGCAGCCCTATATACACAGACTTGAAATCACTGGCCACTTTAATAATTGGAACACTAGACACTTTAATAATGTTTATATATCTTGCATTACTCATCTCATAAGTATATACTGTATCTTTGTCTATGACGCTCTGATATTCCTCGTTCAAATATTTATATATTCTTAATCCCATTCCTTTACTTTGGATTGTGTGTATTGTTAGATATTACTTGTTAGATATTACTGCACTGTTGGAGCTAGAAACACAAGCATTTCTCTACACCCGCAATAACATCTGCTAAACACGTGTATGTGACAAATAAAATGTGATTTGATGACAGTGATGGGGAAGAAATGCTGATCAACAGTGTTGTTGTCATAGAAGAAGTTGACCAAGTTTTGAAATCAGAGAAACATTAGCTGGCTGGCTCGCTAGCTAACATTACATGTATGATCTGTGTAGTAATATTATTTGTATCTCAGAAATCTTTTGCATTGCTAGTTATAGCCTAATGTCAGCTAGCTAGCTAACAATGAACCTTGTTGGTTAGCTTTAGCTACCTGCAGATTCATACTACAAAATTTCATGCATGGTGGCTAGCTAGCTAATTTTCCCCCAACATCGGACACCGCCCCAACTTCAGACACTCTCTAGCGGTTGGAGAATTAAATCACCTTGATCTCAACATTTAAACGGACTGGAAAATAACTGTACGTTTTGAGACTAAAGACACCCTTCGAGCTAGTTGACCACCGATTTTCACATTTTTTAAACTGGAAGACTAGCCAACTATCTAGTAAAAACTTTGGATATGGGGTTATTGTCTCTTTTTTTTGAACAAAATTAAACAGATATATCTTGTAATTGAACAAAATAGTAAGGTGGCCAATAACTGGGTCCGTATGCCGAAAATACCGGACTTGTTTTTTTCACTGAATCGCTTATCAAATAGTAGTATTTCCACTGAAATGTCAAACATGCTAATTGCTAACACGTTAGCTAACATTTTTACAACACCAATAATCACAAAACATTGACGGCTTGATCACAAGATAACACTGTTGAAGGTAATATACTTCTTAAAAACGCTGTTGAATATGCCGATAATACCAGGTGCTACGATATGACCATCCACTTGTATTGCTAGTACTGCATTATGGTTCATTGTTTAGCAGCTAATTTACATGTCCAAGCAAGACTCCACGTGTAGACAATTGAGACCCATCCACGTAGCTAGATGTGGCTGGGGGATGGCTATAGCCTCTCTTTCACATGACCCATCAATCTAGGCAAGTGTGTCTGGGTAAGCATCATTTAATAATGATAAAATATTTATCTGGACACTTTCTGTTTTTGATATTGCGACTATGCCAGTAACGATTTAACACGTTCAAAAATACACCTTCTGTATCCTGTGCATGTGACAAATAAACATAATTATTTGATATAGTGTGTGTTTACCAAAGATGGTAATGTGAAGAACAACATGACCTGCACCAAAGTCAGATTAGGATATAGGCCAAAGACTAGATAAAGTGCATTTTTACCTGGAGGTTTTCCTTATTGTAGGCTACCATCTTCACCACTTTTACTCTTGAAATCTTTGGTTGTTTACTACACTACCTTGCTCTCTCTGCTAAGCGCATGGTTACACATGTGAATCCTTAAAGAGATGGGTGAGGCTAAGGCTTAAGAGGGTGTGAACAATGCTGAATGGGTGTAGGCAAAGAAGAGCTCTCCAGTATGTGTACCAAAACATTCAAAGCCAATTTTGTCAAAAGTAGGGTTACAAGTTTATCACCTTTCAAAGCAGAACTACTTTCCCGACGTTGCTCAACTGCAGTGTTTTTGTAGAATCTCAACTTTTATCCAATGTGAAAAACACAATTTCAAATGTTGCTACATAAGACTGAAAAGGGGTGCTGGGTCACATATATAGATTTGTATGACATTTTCCATTTTTAGAGAGAGAGGATGACAGTGGGTGAAGATAGAGAGAGGTTGTTTTAAAGGACAGTTGGCTGGATTCCAACCCTTGCTGACAGTATAGATACGTGAGCCGGAGGCGGCGATGCTACCACTTCACAAGCGTCTTTATTCCACTCTATTATTCAGAATGTAGAATATATTTTAATCGCCTTCATAATATTATTACTTTCAAATACTGAAATTAACATTTTAATAGCGAGCGACTAGATGTCCAATCTAATGCCACATGACATGAAAGTAATTTTATGGAATGGTAACGGAATAATTATCAGAGAGACAATCACCCGGTACAATTTGGTTGTACACAAGTAATTAAATTACAATACAAGCCATGGATAACAATATGAATCAGCTCTCTGCAAATCAACAAACAGTGACATCATCCCAAATTCCCTATATAGTGCACTACTTCAGACCGGAGCTCTACACAGGCAGCAGCATTGCATCACACTGTTTCACAAAATGATCAGCCACAATGTGTTATGTGCAAGAGCTAGTTGGTTAGCTATTGACTGGAATGTGGCAATCATTCAGTCATGTGACTAGCGGGTAGGTTGATTATGTATTAGCCTCTCTCTCTCTCATCACAACCATTAAACTCTTTAACTGTTTTAAAGTTAACATTGGCCTCATGGTGGGTGCCCTACTTTGCGAGGCATTAGAAAACCTTCCTGGTCTTTGTGGTTGAATCTCGATGCTCAACTGAGGGACCTTACAGATAATTTAATGAGTTGGGTACAGAGATGAGGTAGTCATAAAAAATAATGTTAACAGTATTATTGCACACATAGAGAGTCCATGAAACGTATTAGGTAACTTGTTAAGCTCATTTTTACTCTTGAATTTATTTAGGGGTGCCATAAAGGGGTTGAATACGTATTGATTCAAGACATTTCAGCTTGTCATTTGTAAATAATTTGTAAAAACGATTGAAAAACATCAATCCACTTTGAATTTGGTCTAGGCCAGTGACAAAACAATCGTAATTTTAAAAACAATTCAAGGGGTATGAATACTTTCTTAAGGCACTGTATGTATATACAGCAAATTTGTCATTTGCTATCTCTGTTCCTTTCTCTTTTGCTCCCACCCTCCTCTTTCTGTCCGCCCCTCTTTATCTCTCGCTCTCTCTTTATCTCTTTCTCTCTCTCTCTCTCTTTTCCTCTCTTGCCCTCTCTCTCTCAAGCACACTCTCTCCCCCTCTCAATCACTCTCTCAATCTATCTTTCTCCCTGTGTGTGAGACAGTGTGTTCTAGAGCGTGTAAAAATGGTTAAACTGCACAGGAGGGACCGTCTGTCACTACATAGAGATGGAGAGAGAGAGAGGGAGAGAGCTATGGGGGAGCTGAACACCCCCCCCACGTATATCTCTGTCTCTAGCTCTCAACAGTTTGCTCTTTGTATTATGGATGTTATTCAACAGCTGCTTAGCTTGCGTTATCGGTCCTGAAGCGCTTGGTAGCCTGACACGCAAAATCAGCTTTTACGCATCAGGAAATAGCTCTCGCGGGATAATTGTGTTTACACAGGCTTTGGATATAATCTGACCGTTCGGTGGAGTAGTCAGTACAGCTGCCATATGTAACTAAATGTGTTCAGTTTAAAAATCATGAAGCTTACGTAGGCGGCATGGTTGCGTTCAGGAGGGCTGAAAACGTGAGATAGAAATGTTGCACCCTGCACAGCAAATACTCCAGTGTTAAATCAACACAGAGTGTCAAATATAAAACTGGTCCAGTATCTATACAGGTCCACACTTTTCAGTGTTAAATTAACACATTGCTTTGTGTAAAGCCTTATTTGAATATTTCCCAGGGTGCCTTGCCTTTCGAGTGAATTGTATCGTTAACACCCATGACTGTATTTATTAGTAAAGAGACATTTTGTTGTTGCATTCATCCATTTTCAGTACTGTGACCTTCACTAAGTAAGATCCTTATCAAATATTTTATCATTAAGGCTTGCCTGACCTCTACTTGTTCCTGGGCAGCTGCTACACAGCGTTACATCTCACTCTTGCCACCTCCCCGGGTCAACAACAAGACTCAGGCCCTCGCACGGTTCTGGCTGGGATCTTACCTCAGAACCCTGAGTCTGATCCCGGTCGACCTGTGAGCCCCAGTCTCTTTCCTGCTCTCCACACACTACGTCCAGCTCCAAAAGTTCTTAAGAAATTTTTAAATGGAAAAAGAGCCAGTCACGGATTTAACTAAACACTGCTCTCTTCTCTCTCTTGTGCAGGAGCGGGAACCAGTGTCCAGTGCACGGGCTTGCTTCAGCCAAGCCCACAACGGTTTGGCGCAACGTGGCCCATCCTGCTCTGCTGAACCGGCACCGGGACCTGTCCTGGATGGTCGCCCATGAGATCCTCCCGGTCAGGGCTGTTATGCACTCCCGTTATGCACTCCTGGGGCATGGTGAGGACACCCGCATGCCCCCGACCAGGGGTCAGCCGCTGTGGAAGGAAGCAGGCCCCTTGGTCTCCCTGTTTCTGCCAGGAGGGGAGGACACCCCAGCTCGTGCTGTATGGGGTGGGCCGAAGGCCTATTCCACCGAAGGCCTTCACCAAGCTCTGGCCTACCCTCACGTGTCTGAACGATGCACTGTGGTCCTCCCGCAACCTGCTGGTAGTGAAACGAGCAGAAACCACCCCCCAGGCAGTGGCCATGGTAGCCACGGAAACCCTGGGGTGGTACAGAAGAAAGGGGGCCTCGACCCCAAGCGAAGGGTCCCCCACAATACCCAAGGCCACGGCGGCCAAGGCCTGACAGCGCTGCAGCGCCTTGGGGAGGGATCTCCTCTGGGCACCGACAGACAGGGCGGTAATTGATTCGGAGGAGCAGGAGGCAAGTTTGATAAGGACTCACCCTGTTCCTGGCAAAGGACCGAAGACAGCCTTTTAACAAAGTGACTTTTTGACATGTTTTTCATGTCTTAAAAATGTTTTACCTTTGTTAAATCATTTGTACACATTTTAAATGGCTTTTTTTTTACAAGAAAAAGTACTTTTATTCACGGTTGTTTCTATTGTTTTTAACAACATGTACTTTTTAACAAATTTAAAATTCAAATACTGTGTTTTATACTTTTATGCCTTTTTTTATGTGTATAAAATTATGTGCAAAAATAGGAGCTGTTTTAAAGGAAATGCAACAATAAAACTTTTCCAAAAGAAAAAAAGAAAAGTCCTTTAATTTTAATGATTGTTTAACACAATACAACACATATTTCATAAGGACTTATTTTGAGAGGCCCTCAAATTACCCTAATAGAGAGGCCTGAAACTCATGATTTACAGGCAACATCAGACCTCCAAGTCACATTATCCTGACTTGCAAAGTGATGTGTAATTCAAGTTTCAATTTCAGTGAAATGCCTTTCTTGTAAGCTCAAACCCCAACAATGCAGTAATCAATAACAATGTAATACTAAAAATAACAAGGGAGAACAAAAACACAAGTTATAAAATAAGAAGAACACAATGAACACGATGAAGTAAGCTATATACACGGTCAGCTCCAATACCATATTTACAATGGGCAGGGATACTGGATGGATAGATATGTATAGGGGTAAGGTGACTAGACATCAGGATATATGATAAACAGAGTAGCAGAAGTGTGCGTACATGATGATTGTATGTGAGTTGTTGTGCATGTGTGTAGTCAGTATAGAGGTCCTGGATGGCAAAGAGCCCGGTCCTAGTGATGTCCCGGGCTGTCCGCACCACCCTCTGTAGCGTTATGCGATCGTGGGCGGTGCTACTTCCATACCAAGCAGTGATGCTGCCAGTCAAGATGCTCTCAACGGTACAGCTCTATAACTTTTTGAGGATTTGAGGGCCCATGCCAAACCTTTTCAACCTCCTGAGGGGGAAGAGGCGTTGTCACGCCTTCTTCACGACTGTAAGCATGTGTGTGGACCATTTTAAGTTCCTAGTGATTTAGACACAAAGGAACTTGAAACTTTCGACTTGCACCACTGTAGTCCTGTCGATGTGGAAGGGGGCGTTCTCGACCCCCGTTTTCTGTAGTCCTGTCGATGTGGAAGGGGGCGTTCTCGACCCTCGTTTTCTGTAGTCCTGTCGATGTGGAAGGGGGCGTTCTCGACCCCCGTTTTCTGTAGTCCTGTCGATGTGGAAGGGGGCATTCTCGACCCCCGTTTTCTGTAGTCCACTATCAGCTCCTTGGTCATACTGACATTGAGGGAGAGGTTGTTGTTCCAGTCACTGACCTCCTCCATGTAGGCTGTCTCATTGTCGCCGGTGATCGTTAACTAACATGATGACGGTGTTGGAGTCATGCGTGGCCAGACAGTCGTGGGTGAACAGTGAGTACAGGAGGGGACTCAGCACACACTCCTGAGGGTCAGCATGGCGGAGTTGATGTGACCTACCCTCACCACCTGGGGTTGGCCTGGAAGGAAGTACAGGATCCAGTTGCAGAGGGAGGTGTTCAGTCCCAGGTTCCTAAGCTTGGTGACGAGTTTGGAGGGGACAATGGTGTTCTGGGGGACAAGAATGGGGACATGAATGTGTGGATTATAGACGGGGACAAGAGGTTGAAAATGACCGTGAATATGTCTGCCAGCTGTTCTGCACATGCTCCTGAGAACGTGCCCTGGAATACCATCGGTTGACCTGATTAAAGATTTCACTTACGTCGGCCTCAGAGCGAGGTCATCCAATCTTCTGAGTCAGTGGCGGCCCTCACATCCGGCACGATCTTGTTATTGTCAAAGTGTGCATATTATGCATTGAGATTGTCTGGTAGAAAGGCATCATTGGTCAGATCATGGCTGGGTCTTCCTTCGTAATCCATAATGACTGTAGCTCCTGCCGCATGCAGCGGGCGTCAGAGCCTATGTAGTATGATTCCACCTAATTCCTATATTGACCTTTTGCTCTGCGGAGGTCATATTGTGTACTTGTTTCTGTCCTCAGCCGTAGCCTCAAGGTTGCCTGCGACAGCCCTGTGTGCGGCAGCCCTATCCTTCAGTTTACCGCCAACCTCAGTGTTAATCCAGAGTACGGAGTCATGATCTGATTTGCCGAATGGCCAACAAGGGAGGGCCTTGCATGCTTGCTTGTGGGTAGAATAACAGTGTCCTAGGACTTTATCGCCCCTAGTGGTGAGGGAGACGTGTTGATGTAAATTGGGTATCACGTTTCTTAACGACGTGGAATTAAATTCACCGGCAACCAGAATAGCAGCCTCTGGATGTAAGTTGTTTTTTGTAAATGTTTTCATATAAAATGTTTTTATTTTTATTTTATTTTTTTACTTTGTACCCCTTTTTCTCCCCAATTGGTAGGTACAGTCTTGTCCCATCGCTTCAACTTCCGCACAGACTCGGGAGAGGCAGAGGTCGAGAGCCATGCGTCCACCGAAACACGACCCTGCCAAGCTGCACTGCTTCTTGACACAGTACTCACTTTACCCGGAAGCCAGCCGCACCAATGTTCGGAGGAAACACCGTAAACTGGCGACCGACGTCAATGTGCAGGCTATAACTGTGTGGTTATAGCCTGGTAAGTTCGTTAAGTGCCAGCTTGTTATTTTTCTTGTCCTGAGGTGGAATGTATACAAAAGTCACGATAACAGCTGAAAACTCCCTCGGGAGGTAAAAGAGTCAGCATTTGACCATCAGTTATTCCAAGACGGGTGAACGAGTCAGCAGACCAGCTGTTGTTGATGAACAGGCAAACCCCTCCTCCCCTCAATTCCCCCAACTGCACTGTCCTGTCCGCACGATGAATGGGTAAGCCATCGAGTTTTATCTTGTTCAAGAGGCATGTTTCAGAAAAGCAGAGAATATTGCAGTTTCGAGAGTCCGGTTAGTAGAAAATCCGTGATCGTAGGTCATCCATTTTATTATCAAGTGGCTGTACATTGGCAAGTTGGTTGTAAGAAATGATAGAGAATATCTTTTGTGAAAATAGAAAAAATCATAAAATAGCAAAGTTGGCTCTGAGCTTTCAATATGACGGCCAGGGCAAAAACCAAAACGTGCACCCTTGGGGTCTCCATGACCTAGTTTGGGAAACCATGCCCTAAAGTATCTAAACTGGAACAACCATTTCAGTAACGGGTGCAATAAGTATAGATATTGAAATATTGAAAGAAAGAATTCAAAAATCTAACTGTAATAGAGAATGCTGGAAAATATGAGAATGACAGGTGTGGTTTTGATTTAACGCTGGTTGTCTTAACACCAACACTGGGGTTATTTTACACAAATTGGTGTTCATTTAACACCTGAATCAACACTAGAAATTGTACACTATAAAATCAACACAAGGTAACAATGGCCAATTCCATATGCTCACTCCATAGAAGCATATCTGTTCTACATAGTATATTTCTATCTGATCTATCTGATAGTTCTATTATTATGCTCTCCAGTGAATGCAACGCAGGTATGAGGAATACTGTAAGTGTAGCTTCAGTGAAGTAAACACTTGTTGATTCACCATCAAGGACTACAATATTACTCAGTGATAAAATAGTTCAGCTCTCTCAAGTGAGCTTCGACTGCCACGGTGCCAGGTCTTTGAACTGCTATCAGGCAGCCTTGGACCAATATGCGAAATGTCAACAACCTTTCGGACCATTTCTACCTCAGTACTCTGCCAACTGGATAGACTTCTTCCACTACAGAGACTACCAAGTGCTACAACAGTAGTGACACAGATATGGGCCTGTGATCATCAAGCGTCTCAGAGTAGATAAACGGATCTAGGATCAGGTCCTCCCTGTCCATAATAATTTGATTCATTATGATCTAAATCGCAAAACTGATCCTAGATCAGCACAGCACTTTTTCTCTGAGACGCTTGACAAATATGAGCCCTGATCTCTCGATTGGTTCTGCCAATAGAAGAGGATCATGAATCAGAAGAGAAGAACACAGAAACACAGCTAAAAGATCAGTAAGTAATCTGAGGAAACACATCTTTCTGGATGCTTTTCCCTACACAGAGTCCTATCTTCCTCAAGTGGATGCAATTCTTTAGCTTTCCAGAAATCACATCTTTCTGTTGTGGAGTGGATGGTATTATGTGGCTACAGTAAATATTGCTTTGATACAAGGTAATACAGGTCAGTGCCCTTGAGATCTGCTGTGTCCCTTCCCGGTCTCTGTTGGTTCTCTGTTCACCCTTCATTGATCAATCATTGACTGACTGGCTAGAGAGCCAACTCCACACACCTGGCCTTTAGTCAACAGACAGCATTCCCCTGGCCTTTAGACAACAGACAGCATTCCCCTGGCCTTTAGACAACAGACAGCATTCCCCTGGCCTTTAGACAACAGACAGCATTCCCCTGGCCTTTAGACAACAGACAGCATTCCCCTGGCCTGTAGTCAACAGACGACCTACCCCTGGCCTGTAATCAACAGACGACCTACCCCTGGCCTGTAGTCAACAGACGACCTACCCCTGGCCTGTAGTCAACAGACGACATACCCCTGGCCTGTAGTCAACAGACGACATACCCCTGGCCTGTAGTCAACAGACAACATACCCCTGGCCAGTAGTCAACAGATGACATACCCCTGGCCTGTAGTCAACAGACAACATTCCCCTGGCCTGTAGTCAACAGACGACATTCCCCTAGCCTGTAGTCAACAGACGACATTCCCCTGGCCTGTAGTCAACAGACGACATTCCCCTGGCCTGTAGTCAACAGACGACATACCCCTGGCCTGTAGTCAACAGACGACATACCCCTGGCCTGTAGTCAACAGACGACATACCCCTGGCCTGTAGTCAACAGACGACAAACATCTGACCTATTATAGGCCATAGTGAACAGAGCCTGATGAAAACCTGTGGACTCTACAGCCCTCAAGGACCAGAGTTATGGCCATCCATTCTAATAGAATTACCCTAACAGAGGTATCTGCCAATCGAAATCAAGAATTATTATTTTTAATTTTATGTATTTTTTTTCTATGAAAAAGCACTGTTACAGTAAATGAATCCCTGTGGGAGAATATCAGAGTTGGAGTCGTACATTACTTTTCCGTTATTTTAACTTATTTCTGGGTGGATCCAGGATATTCGGTCTCTACCTTGATCTATACGTCCTGCTGTTCACTGAGGCGTGTCCCTGTACTGCTATGTTTCTGCTGGGTGCTGATAACACGACTGTACAGATACAGCTCACACACCCAGGTGTGTGTGGAAGTGTGTGTGTGGCTTACTCATCCTGCATTGTTCAACCCCTCTGAGAGGCCAGTCAGTCTCTAAAACACCTGCAGTCAGACATGAGCTGAATAACTATCAGAGCACCTGGATCTCACGCTCTCTTTTCTCAATAATATATCTATTTTTTCTCTAGCTCTCTCTCTTGCCCTCTGCATCCGTCTTTCTTTTCCCTCTCTCTAATACCTTCGTCTATCTGTCTGTTTTCACTCTCTCTCCACCTTTCTGTCACCTTTTCTCTCTATATTTTATTACTAACCCCCTATTCTTCGCCCCTTGCTCCCTTGTCATCCCCCCCCCCATCGCTCCATTTCCCTCCCTCTCCAGCTCCTTTTCATCTATCCCTTTCTCTCCCTCCCTCTCTTCATCCAACAACAAGCTTCCAGTGTAATGGAAAGCAGGGTAAACAATCATGTTGGCAGGGGCTCCCCTTTCTCATCTGGCTTCTCTTTCTCTACTGGCTATGCGTCTGACAAACAACATACACTTAGGTAGTCTAAATTTGGAATTTAGGGTGAAAGGTTGAGATATTAAAGGTTAAACTGTTTGCTGTGTAGTTTGTGTGTGTGTGTGTGTGTGTGTGTGTTTGTTCTCAAGGGTATGCAACATGAGAGGGGTATTAATAGCTAAATAAGATTTTAGATTTGTAGAGGGAGTGGGGGCGACTCAGAGAATCTCAGACAGTTCTTCCAGGTTCAACTTTGTTATACAACGCAAAGGAAGGGCTGTGCTTCAAAGAATACATGGCCGATTATATACAGTTGAAGTCAGAAGTTTACATACACCTTAGCCAAAAACATTCCAACTCAGTTGTTCACAATTCCTGACATTTAATCCAAGTAAAAATGCCCTGTTTTAGGTCAGTTAGGATAACCACTTTATTTTAAGAATGTGAAATGTCAGAATAATAGTAGAGAGAATTAGTTATTTAATCTTTTGTTTCTTTCATCACATTCCCAGTGGGTCAGAAGTTTACATACACTCAATTAGTACTTGGTAGCATTGCCTTTAAATTGTATAATTTGGGTCAAACATTTTGGGTAGCCTTCCACAAGCTTCCCACAATAAGTTGGGTGAATTCTGGCCCATTCCTCCTGACAATGCTGGTGTAACTGAGTCAGGTTTGTAGGCCTCCTTGCTCGCATACGCTTTTTCAGTTCTGCCCACAAATTCTATAGGATTGAGGTCAGGGCTTTGTGATGGCCACTCCAATAATTTGACTTTGTTGTCCTTAAGCCATTTTTCAACAACTTTGGAAGTATGCTTGGGGTCATGTCTATTTGGAAGACCCATATAGCATTGAACAGACCTGAGCACGGGAGCTTCATGTTTTAGTCTCTATCTATAAGCTGGGAACAACAAAATGGAGTCGTGGACAGCTTTTCCGAAAGGAGGGCGGGGGAGGGCCTTATATGCGTTGCGGAAGTTAGAATAACAATGATCCAGGGTTTTACCAGCCCTGGTAGCATAATCGACAGAATTTAGGGAGTCTTGTTTTCAGATTAGCCTGGTTAAAATCCCCAGCTACAATGAATGCATCCTCAGGACATGTGGTTTCCAGTTTACATAGTCAAATAAAGTTTGTTCAGGGCCATTGATGTGTCTTCTTTGGGGGGGGGGGGATATATGCTGCTGTGATTATAATCGAAGAGAATTCTCTTGGTAGATAATGCGGTCGACATTTGATTGTGAGGAATTCAGTCAGGTGAACAGAAGGACTTGAGTTCCTGTATGTTGTTATGATCACACCACGTCTCGTTAATCATAAGGCATACCCCCCCGCCCCTCTTCTTACCAGAAAGATGCTGGTTTCTGTCGGCGCGATGCGTGAAGAAACCAGCTGGCTGTACCGACTCCGATAGCGTGTCTCGAGTGAGCCAACAAAATGCTGCATAGTTTCCTAGGAACGCGAAACGAGGCGGCCATCTCTGTCGTTGCCGGAAGTTATGGAGATCTGATCCTACATCTTTACTGCCCATAATAAACAGAGCTCTCTCCCAAAAGAATTCCTCAGCTGTGCTGATCTTATAAGAATAGCACAAACATCTAAGCAGAAGTGAAGGGTTAAAACACACACAGTAATTGAGATTACTACATGGATATACTGTATATTGGATCATAATAATTAAGATATTGCTTCAAATCTCAGTCTTCAGTATTCAGGGGGTTGTTGTTTTTCCAACACGTCCGCTATGTGTTTGCAGGTTGTCATTTATTGTCATGAATCTTGCCCTGGAGGCAGCTCTGCAGAGTGGTCTCCAGCTGACACAGATACAGCAACCTGCTCTTTGTCTTCCATACTGTGTGTCTGTATGAGCTTTTCTGTGTCTGCAAGCGTGTGAGAGTAAAGATCTGTTCGGTTCTGAACAAGTATGCCTTTGAGAAGAGGCAAAACAAAGAGAGAGAGAGAGAGAAAGAAGGACAAAATGTCTAAAGGAATAGAACAAGCGACTCTAGCCACCATGGAGATATTGAGAGGTGCCAAAGCTCGCTCTCTCTCCCGCACTCTCTCGGAAACATAGTTTGCCTATGCTTCTAAAGGAAAGGGCTGCTATCTCTCTCCCTCCACTCTCTCTCTCAATATCAATATTTTCTGTGTGTCACTCAAGTCTTCACACGGTTTTCTTTTCATTTCTGTGAGACCGTTATGGTGAACCTGTTCATGAATATCGCTCATTTACAATGATTCAAACCAGGGCTAACCACAGTGCTACAAACACTTCCTTGACAAACACACACAGGCAGACGCCCCACCCCCTTCCCTCCAAACACACACACACCCCTTTCCATCCAAACACACACACACACAGACCCCCCACCCCCTTCCCTCCAAACACACACACACCACACACACCCCTTTCCCTCCAAACACACACACACACACAGGCAGAGCCCCCCCCCCCCCCCCCCCCCCACCCCCTTCCCTCCAAACACACAGGCAGATCTCCCCCTTCTCTCCAAACACACACACACGCAGACCCCCCCTTCCCCCCAAACACACGTGCACATACATACACACACACAAACATATTTGACCTTCACGTTAGGGGATATTGCTATACAGATGTAGGATCTTAATTTGAGACTTCAGAAGCCTTTTTAAAACTCAAATAGACATGTTTGCATTTCCTGCCATGCAGGAAAATTCTCATCAACAAAAGAGTGATCAAATTAAGGTCTTGCATCTGTAGCCGATCCAGATAGCCAGATATGAATAGTAGCTATAGGAGGCTACCACCTGGCAGCGTTCAGTGAGTAAGTCAGCAAAGCCAAAATAAATCAAACGCCTAACTTCAGTGTGAATGTCAAATTGAATCTAAATTAGTCTCTACAAATCAAATGCACATCGTGCTTGTATAATGTTATGTGGTTGACAATGGTGAGAGAGTGAATGATACCAACCCAATATACAGTAAACCATACCTATTAGAGGTCGACTGATTATGATTTTTCCACGGCGATACCGATTATTGGAGGACCAAAAAAAGTTGATACCGATAAATCGGTTGATATTTTTTGGCTGAGATATATATATATATATATATATAGTTATATATATAGATTGAATGAACACTTATTTCTATTTAATATAATATATCAATAAAATCAATTTAGTCTCAAATAAATATGGAAACATGTTCAATTTAAATAATGCAAAAACAAAGTGTCGGAGAAGAAAGTAAAAGTGCAATATGTGCCATGTAAAAAAGCTAACGTTTAACTTCATTCTTATCATTGGGAGTATAGCGTCCCACCTCGACAACATACGGTGAAATTGCAGAGTGCGAAATTCAAAATACAAAAGTAGTATTATTAAACATTCATAAAAATATAAGTGTTATACACCATTCTTTAGCTTAGTTAGAATCTTGGTAATCGAACCTCTTAGTCTGATTTACACTAGGCTTTACGGCGAAATCATAGCATTTGATCGTCTGAGGACAGAGCCTCACCCACTTCCTGCATTAACATGAATTCATAAACTGCACAGGTGTCGCAAAACTCAGTGATAAAGTAAATCACTTACCTTTGAAGATCTTCATCTTTTTGCAATCCATCGGGTCCCAGTTACACAATGAATGGTTGTTTTGTTCGAGAAAGTCATTCTTTATATCCCAAAAATGTCAGTTTATTTGGTGTGTGATTTATAAATCCACCTGTCCCAACTCGCCCAACATACCTACAAAGGAATCTAAAAAGTTACCTGTAAACTTTGTCCAAACAATTCAAACAACGTTTCTAATCCAACCTCAGGTACCCTAGTATGTAAATAATCGATCAAATTTAAGACGGAATATACGGTGTTCAATCCAGGAGAAAAAGAACGAGGAGCGCGCACTCATTCATGCGCGCCAATAGACAAGAGTCCTTCTGAGGGAAACTTAGAAAGAATACGAATACTTCTTCATTTTTCAAAAAACAAGCATGAAACAATTTCTAAAGACTGTTGACATCTATTGGAAGCCATAGGAACTGCAATTTGGGTCATAATTATTAGACTTTCCCTGAGTAACAGGCAGTTTACTTTGGGCACCTCAGTCACCCAAACTTCCGAATACTGCCCCCTAGCCTTAAAAGGTTAAATCACCCGTTTGGCGAAGTAGGGTGTGATTCAATGATAAATTAACAGGTACCGCATCGATTATATACAACGCAGGACAAGCTGGATAAACTAGTAATATCATCAAGCATGTGTAGTTAACTAGTGATTATGTTAAGATTGAATGTTTTTTATAAGATAAGTTTAATGCTAGCTAGCACCTTACCTTGGCTCCTTGCTGCACTCACATAACAGGTAGTCAGCCTGCCACGCAGTCTCCTCGTGGAGTGCAATGTAATAGGCCATGATCGGTGTCCAAAAATGCAGATTACCGATTGTTATGAAAGCTTGAAATTAATACTTAATACCTACAGTGTAAACAACACCGTGAGGTCCAATCGCTTATAAATATATATATATATAGCTGATTGCAACAGAAACCATTTACCTTTAAACCACAATTTCCATCAGATCTCTACAAATTTGACTGTAGCTTACATCAGACAGTGGCATCACAACAACGTTTTCAGAAATGAGCAACGGCAATGTGATCTGTAATCTACTGATAGGGCTTGATAGCTACTGACTAGACAGCAAAAAAAAATGTAGAGAGCTGTGATTATGGACTGGTAGTACATTGAGAAAACTGATGGGAGGCTTTTGCTCAGTGGGCCAACACAGGCCCGGGATTCGAATCCCGGACGGTCACAGGAGCGTAGGGTATCCACCATGCACGTAGAGAAATAAATAGAGAGTTTATCTGGACATCAAATCCTCAAAAAGTTCTACAGCTGCACCATCAAGAGCATCCTGACTGGTTGCATCACTGCCAGGTATGGCAACTGCTCGGCCTCCGATCGCAAGGCACTACAGAGGGTAGTGCGAACAGCCCAGTACATCACTTGGGCCAAGCTCCCTGCCATCCAGGACCTCTACAGCAGGCGGTGTCAGAGGAATGCCCTAAAACATTTCAAAGACTCCAGCCACCCTAGTCATAGACTGTTCAATCTGCTACAGCAAGGAAAGCAGTACCGGAAAGCCAAGTCTAGGTCCAAGATGCTTCTAAACAGCTTCTACCCCCAAGCCATAAGACTCCTGAACATCTAATCAAATGACTACCCAGACTATTTGCACCCCCCCTCTTTTATGCTGCTGCTACTCTGTTTTATTATCTATGCATAGTCACTTTAATAACTCTATCTACATGTACATATTACCTCGACTAACCGGTGCCCCCGCACATTGACTCTGTACCGGTACCCCCTATACATAGCCTTGCTATTGTAATTTTACTACTGCTATTTAATTATTTTTACTTTTATTTTATTTTTTTGTGTTAGTATTTTTCTTCAAACTGCATTGTTGGTTAAGGGCTTGTAAGTAAGCATTTCACTGTAAGGTCTACTACACCTGTTGTATTCAGCGCATGTGACAAATAAAATGTAATTTAATTTTAAATCAGAGTAATTTGTTAGCCGATGCATCCTTTTTTCTGAGAGGATATGTGGAACATATTACTGTTCTCTAAATAGAAAGGAGTCTCCCTTTCTCATTTTGCCTTACTGTCTATAGACTAGCAGAGGCACCGACAACACCTGTTTTACTTTCACACAGAGTACTCTCTGAACGCTTTAGTTCAGGGAGTTGGAGTACTGAGTTGCTGTTGTTGTCTTGTTCTGGATGGCAACCATCTACATTCATGCTGTTAATTCAACCAGTCGTGTGTGTGTGTGTGTGTGTGTGTGTGTGTCTAGTTATGGACACCAATTACCAGTAAAGCCTCTAAATTAACAATACAGAGATTAATGTGCTGGAGATGGGTTGGTTATGTAAAATGACACGTAAATAAAAAGGAGATATGATTGTCTGAATAACAGATTGTGTGGCTGGAGTACCAAAACTCATATAACACATCCCAAATGACACCCTATTCACAATTTAGTGCACTACCTTTGACCAGAGCCCTGTGGGACTGTGTAGGGAACTCTTAGTGTGCTCTTTGGGATGCATCCATACAGGAACTTATGGGTGTTGTTACAGCAGCCTAATGTGGTGCTATATTGTAAAAAAAAAAACTTAGTTAAACTGTGATGGTGTTTTCAAAATGCCATGACATGTTGAGACTGGGTTACAAAACATGAGTCAATAGGAGTTGTGAAAGAGATCATTAGATACATTGGGGGGGGGGATCTAAAATGGATCCACACACACCACACACACACACACACCAGCCTCAGTCCCACACAAACACCACGTGTCTCTCACACACACACACACACACACACACACTCTCCCCCTAACACACACACACTCTCCCCCTCACACACACCTGAGGGCAGCACCAAAACAACACAAGGTCCAACCCTACAACCCGTAGCCAAATGGACCCAGCACGGGAAACATGAATGAAGGAGGGAAGCATGGTGGGTTGTGATGGTTATAAATAGGATTGTGTTGAGTGGCTGTAAGAGCAGCGTGTGTGTGTGTGTGTGTGTGTGTGTGTGTGTGTGTGTGTGTGTGTGTGTGTGTGTGTGTGTGTGTGTGTGTGTGTGTGTGTGTGTGTGTGTGTGTGTGGGAACAGACAGGGTATTATACTGGTTGGCCTATCTGTGTCTGGCCCTGGGCCACAGGGAACACAGTGTAAATACTGAGATATTCACTACTGCACATGGATACAGACATAAAACTCACTGACTGTCAACACACCTAGCAGGGAACACAGTTAAGAGACAGTTAATGTACACTGACACAGTCAACACCCCGATCTAGACACATAGCCTACCCCGATCTAGACACATAGCCTACCCCGATCTAGACACATAGCCTACCCCGATCTAGACACATAGCCTACCCCGATCTAGACACATAGCCTACCCCGATCTAGACACATAGCCTACCCCGATCTAGACACATAGCCTACCCCGATCTAGACACATAGCCTACCCCGATCTAGACACATAGCCTACCCCGATCTAGACACATAGCCTTACCCCGATCTAGACACATAGCCTACCCCGATCTAGACACATAGCCTACCCCGATCTAGACACATAGCCTACCCCGATCTAGACACATAGCCTACCCCGATCTAGACACATAGCCTACCCCGATCTAGACACATAGCCTACCCTGATCTAGACACATAGCCTACCCCGATCTAGACACATAGCCTACCCCAATCTAGACACATAGCCTACCCCGATATAGACCAAAATAAGTCGCTCCAAATGGACCTTAGGTAGCCTGCCTGCCTACCCCACCCACTACACACTGCTGGGAATGCCAATGTCTCAATATCTCTATGCCAAATATGTTTGCAAGCAAGTGTGTGTGTGGTGTGTGTGTGAACAACATTGAATATGTCTTTAAATGCTGTATGACTCATTGCGTGTGCGTGTATGTGTGTGTGTGTGTGTGTGGTGTGTGTGTGAACAACATTGAATATGTCTTTAAATGCTGTATGACTCATTGCGTGTGCATATGCGTGCATGTGTGTGTGTGTATGCTTGTGGAAGCCTGTGCTGTGGCTGCTGTGAGCAGAGCAAGGAGGCAGCCTATAGGCCTAGATGTGCACGCACAACTGAAGCCTGCCCTATTGCCTGTGTCATTCTTTGAATCAAAACACTTAGATTTTCGTCATGCCAATGCAATGGTTTGTGGCTGCAGCACATATATATTCATTTGCTGTAATCTAACTATGTCAAATCTCTGAAAGGTCCGAAAATCAACATGAACGCACATGAGTCTTCATGCGGGGCGAGCAGAGCGCAACACACCTCCATTTGACATTGACACACATTTCCCCCGTGGTTCGCGCACACACCGCGCGCATAGAACCTCGCGCGGGTCTATCCCCATCCCCCAGCCCGAGACACACAAATACACAGACAAAAACAGAAGGTATAACCATATTATATGGGGGGAGGGGTGGGGGTTATTTCTGTCTGGGGAGTGAAAACACTGAACAAAGACCGTCAATGGCAACGCCACAAGTGCGCGCGCGCACACACGCACACACACCTATCCCTTCTAGCAGTCGTGAAAATATGACATATTTATCCCTATATCCCTTTGTTTGTGAAAATAAACAGAGCGCCATGCTAAACCAGGCACTGTTTACAAGTAGCCTATACCAGTGCATGTTTTGACTCAGCGGGGTAAAGACTGGGGTCACAGCTCAAATGATCATAACAAACTGTAACATTATTCTCAGCATGCACACTGTTGCAGAATAGGAAAAAAATGCATTTATATACCCGAATTTGGTGAATAAATGGCATGTTCTCGCTCCGTCCATCAAAACCTTTTGTCCTAAATGGTTGTTTTTTTATTTGCATTGCTGGCCTATACCAGTGGATGTTTTGACACAGCGGGGCAAAGACTGGGGTCACAGCTCAAATGATCATAACAAACTAACACTATTCTCATCATGCACACTGTTGCAGAATAGGAAAAAAAATGCATTTATATACCCGAATTTGGTGAATAAATGGCATGTTCTCACTCTGCCCATCAAAATCTTTTGTTCTAAACGTGTTGTTTTTTACTTGCATTGCTACACGACTGTTGAGGTTATTTGAAAATTATGACAAAAGACTTGCCTAAAATGACACGAGAAAACGAAACACTAACACTATGTTATTAACAATTATTTAGTGAAATAACAATGGTGTACTTACCCTAAGTCAACAAACTAATTCTGACAAAATAAGGACGTCTAAAGAAATATGCAAATGACACAACTCTTGTCTCTTTTTCAGTGATTTCTTGTTTTCACACTTGTCCCTCGGATGCGCCCAACAATCTTTCTTGATATTTCAATTTCTTCCACCTCCGTTATTTTTCGCTGACCGTTCTTCAGTTTCACAGGGCTTTATTTTTAAAAAAATGTTTTTTTACCGTTCTTTCAGGAAAAGAAATATGGACCCGTCAATCAAGAGACACGGATAACGTTACTTTACTACGATTTAGGGGAGGGACAACTATGCTTTTATGTAAAGTATCCGTTAGGAGGTCAATATTTCGCATATATTTAATAAAAGCGTTCAAATTGCAAAACTATCCTAAACTGACAACTACAATGGTTATCTAACGACTAAATGGCGATGTGATATTGGCAAAAGCTCTTCGTCTAACTCTCGGCTCCCCCCCCTCTCACGGGTGATGGTAGGCGCCCGTTGTTGAAATAGCTTGTGGAACAAAACGCCCACGCATTCCAAGGTTCTGGTTACAGTTTTGAGGTAGATACGATGATTCGAAAAACAGTGCTATTGGGGATGTGCAAATAGAACAAATATACACTCCTCAAAGTAAAACAGAGAGAAATGGCAAAGGATGTTTTTGTGAAGGATGTCAAAGGGGTAAGCTACCGGGTAGGAAAGCGAGGCAGGGAATGGTGTTTGGGTCCTTGAAAGCTTAGTACAGAAGTGTTGTGTCGGAATGGTTTGAGATAAACGGATTAACTGAAGGCTACTAAACTTTTCGATCATTGGAGAGTTAAAACATTACGCTATTTTTGGGGGGCTTTTTGTTTTGTTCGATTTTATGTGATTGGGGTGTGACAAGTTGGGTATACAATACCCAATAAATCTTTCTCTCTCCCAATCTCAATTCACATATGTTTACGTTGCCAAAGCAAGTGAAATGGATAATAAACAAAGGTGAAATAAACGACAAGTAAACATTACACTAAACAACTTTTAAAAGAATAGAGACATTTGAAATGGCTGTGTACAGTGTTGTAACAATGTTCAATTACAAAACGGAAAAAATAAACAGATACATTTGGGTTGTATATACAATGGTGTTTGCCTCACTGGTTGCCATTTTCTTGTAGCTTGACATGTCGCACAATTCTTCTGCTGCTCTGTCTTGCTCTACATACTTAAGTCTGAGAATTTCACAATTTGTAAAGGTGCTACACAGGATTTAATTTTACATTTTTACATTGCAATTTCAGAAAATGTCCATAATATACACTATATATACAAAGTATGTGGAAACCCCAATAAATTAGTTGATTCAGATATTTCAGGCACACCTGTTGCTGACCGGTGTATAAAATCGGGTACACCGCCAATGCAATCTCCATAGACAAACATTGTCAGTAGAATGGCCTAACTGAAGAGGTCAGTGACTTTCAATGTGCCAACGTCATAGGATGCCACCTTTCCAACAAGTCAGTTTGTCAAATTTCTGCCCTGCTACAGCTGCCCTGGTCAACTGTAAGTGCTGTTATTGTGAAGTGGAAACGTCTAGGAGCAACATCGGCTCAGCCACGAGGTGGTAAGCTCACAAAACTGGACCGCAGAATGATGAAGCACGTGGAGCATAAAAATCTTCTATCCTTGGTTGCAACACTCACTACCGACTTCCAAACTGCTTCTGGGAGCAATGTCAGCATAAGAACTGTTCATCGGGAGCTTTGTGAAATGGGTTTCCATGGCCAAGCAGCTGCACACAAGCCTAAGATTACCATGTGCAATGCCAAGTGTCAGCTGGAGTGGTGTAAAGCTCACCACCATTGGACTCTGGATCAGTGGAAAAGCGTTCTCTGGACTGATGAATCACGCTTCCTGGCAATCCAACGGACGAATCTGGGTTTGGCAGATGCCAGGAGAACTCGACTTGCCCCAAAGCATAGTACCAACTGTAAAGTTTGGTGGATGAGGAATAATGATCTGGGGATGTTTGTCATGGTTCTAGCCATGCCCCTTAGTTCCAGTGAAGGCAAATCTTAAAACCTCTTAGGGATAGCCCCCTTTTTTTAAATTTTCACCGAAAATGGCATACCCAAATCTAACTGCCTGTAGCTCCGACCCTGTTGCAAGGATATGCATGTTCTTGGTACCATTTGAAAGGAAACATTTTGAGGTTTGTGGAAATGTGAATTTAATGTAGGAGTATATAAGACAGTAGATCTGGTAGAAGAAAAAAACAACTTAAAAAAAAAAACACCATCTTTGAAATGCAACAAAAAAGTCCCAAATCTAGCTACCACTCTGGTTGTAATTCCGATGGTGTCCACAAGAGGGCAGAAGTGTATGTGCAAAGTTTCAGACTGATTACTTGAAGTATGAGCAAGCTACATGACATTTTGTGTGAAGTCACCCAGGTACATTTGGGCAAATCGTGAAGGAGACATTTACATGACATTTTTTCTACAAGAATATCGTCAAATCTGTATACTTGGACTTGGACTTCCAGTATTAGTAGCCATATTGTAAGTTCAACATTTGCAAAACACCCAGTTTTCATAACTTCATACGTCTCCTTATTCTTGTCATTTTTATCCAAAACAAAAAGGTTTACTGTCGCACAAGGTTAGCAAATGTTTACTCCCGTAAAGCCCAGCTCATTGGCCATCTAGCTAGCTTTGTTTGACCCCGATTGGTGCTTATTTGACAAAGTTAATCAAGTGAAGACAGCCCGCGTCATCGGCACTCCATGAAGGCGTCGCTCTCTGACCAAATTTGGTGTCCTATAGGATATACACTACAATCCTAATGATATAGTGAAGTCTTGTTACGTTTTAGGATCTCTGAGGAATAAATACAAACGTGATTTGACTGGTTGAAACAACGTTTAGGGTTAGATTTTCACAGATTCCTTTCTTTGCAAATTGAACGAGTGGAAATACAAACTCGATCTTGCATGCTATATGGACCTTTTTATGATATGAAAAATGATTTTATCTAACAAAACGACACTTCATGTTTTTTCTGGGACTCTTTGGATAATAAATCAGAGCAAGATTTCAGAATGTAAGTACACATTTCACCTTCAGAGGTAAATTTATCAAACCTATCGCTAAGAAAAAAGTGTTTTGTTGTTAGGAGTTCTCCTCAAACAATAGCATGGCATTTTTTCACAGTAATAGCTACTGTAAATTGGACAGTAAGTTAACTAACAATAAGTTAAGCTTTCAGCCAACATACATTGTTGTTTCTGTCAAATTTGCGATCACGACACGGCGCTGCATGATTTACCTAATCCCTAAGAAGGTTTATAGCATACAATGACATTCTAGACGATTCTGTGCTTCCAACTTTGAGACAAGAGTTTGGGGAAGGCCCTCTTTTAGCATGACAATGCCCCTGTGCACAATGCAAGGTCCATATGTGCGGGGGCACCAGTACCGGTACAATGTGCGGGAGCACCAGTTAGTTGAGGTAGTATGTACATGTAGGTAAAGTGACTATGCAATGATGACAACACAGAGTGGCAGTGGTGGGGAGGGGGGATGCGAATAGTCTGGGTAGCCATTTGACTAGATGTTCAGTCTTATGGCTTGGGGGTAGAAGCTGTTTAGAAGCCTCTTGGACCTAGACTTGGCGCTCCGGTACCGCTTGCCTTGTGGTAGCAGAGAGAACAGTCTATGACTAGGGTGGCTGGAGTATTTGACCATTTTTAGGGCCTTCCTCTGACACTGCCTGGTATAGAGTTCCTGGATGACAGGAAGCTTGGCCCCAGTGATGTACTGTGCCTTGCGGTCGGAGGCCGAGCAGTTTCCAAACCAGGCAGTGATGCAACCAGTGCAGCTGTAGAATCTTTTGAGGATCTGAGTACCCATGCCAAATCTTTTCAGTCTCCTGAGGGGGAATAGGTTTTGTCGTGTCCGCTTCACGACTGTCATGGTGTGCTTGGACCATGTTAGTTTGTTGGTGATGTGGACACCAAGGAACTTGAAGCTCTCAACCTGCTCCATGTCGATGAGAATGGGGGCGTGCTCGGTCCTCTTTTTCCTGTAGTCCACAATCATCTTCTTTGTCTTGATCACGTTGAGGGAGAGGTTGTTGTCCTGGCACCACACTGCCAGGTCTCTGACCTCCTCCCTATAGGCTGTCTCGTTGTTGTCGGTGATCAGGCCTACCACTTGTGTGTCATCGGCAAATTTAATGATGGTGTTGGAGTCGTGTCTGGCCGTGCAGTCATGAGTGAACAGGGAGTACAGGAGGGGGCTGAGCACGCACCCCTGAGGGGCCCCTTGTTGAGGATCAGCGTGGCAGATGTGTTGTTACTTACCCTTACCACCTGGGGGTGGCCCGTCAGGAAGTCCAGGATCCAGTTGCAGAGGGAGGTGTTTAGTCCCAGGGTCCTTAGTTTAGTGATGAGCTTTGAGGGCACTATGGTGTTGAATGCTGAGCTGTTGTCAATGAATAGCATTCTCACATAGGTGTTCCTTTTGTCCAGGTGGGAAAGGGCAGTGTGGAGTGCAATAGAGACTGCATCATCTGTGGATCGGTTGGGGCGGTATGCAAATTAGTGTGGGTCTAGGGTTTCTGGGATGATGGTGTTGATATGAGCCATGACCAGCCTTTCAAAGCACTTCATGGCTACAGACGTGAGTGCTATGGGTCGGTAGTCATTTAGGCAGGTTACCTAAAACATGTAGGTACTACAGACTCGGACAGGGAGAGGTTGAAAATGTCAGTGAAGACACTTGCCAGTTGGTCACCGTCCTTGTAATCCGTCTGGTCCTGCGGCCTTGTGAATGTTGACCTGTCTAAAGGTCTTACTCACATCGGGCTGCGGAGAGCGTGATCACACAGTCTTCCGATACAGCTGGTACTCTCAGTGTTATTTGCCTCGAGGCGAGCATAGAAGTAGTTAAGCTCTTCGGGTAGGCTCATGTCACTGGGCAGCTCTCGGCTGTGCTTCCCTTTGTAGTCTGTAATGGTTTGCAGGCCCTGCTACATCCGACGAGCGTCGGAGCCTGTGTAGTATGACTTGATCTTTGTCCTGTATTGATGCTTTGCCTGTTTGATGGTTTGTCAGAGGGCATAGCGGGATTTCTTATAAGCTTCTTGAAAGCAGCAGTTCTAGCCTTTAGCTCAGTGTGGATGCTTCCTGGAATCCATGGCTTCTGGTTGGGGTATGTACGTACGGTCACTGTGGGGACGATGTCATCGATGTGGTGTGCTCCTCAATGCCATTGGAGGAATCCCGGTACATATTTCAGTCTGTGCTAGCAAAACAGTCCTGCGCTTAGCATCTGCTTCATCTGACCACTTTTCTATTGATCTAGTCACTGATGCTTCCACGTGTGGTCTGGCTCTGGCCCAACCCAATGGTTTCTGGACCAATCAGATGGCCCCGAATGGGTTCGGTGAAGGGTCAGGGAGGGAATCAGATCCAGACTCATTGCGGAGAAGAAACTAACGTCTGTGGGCGTGGCCGGAGCAAGGAGTGTGGGTAGCCAGGCAACTTTTCTTAAGGTAGAAAGTCACACATCTTGCTGCTATGATGGCACACTGTGATATTTCACCCAATAGATATGGGAGTTTATCAAAATTGAATTTGTTTTCAATTTCTTTGTGGGTCTGTGTAATCTGAGGGAAATATGTGTATCTTATATGGTCATACATTTGGCAGGAGGTTGGGAAGTACAGCTCAGTTTCTACCTCATTTTGTGGGCAGTGTGCACGTAGCCTGTCTTCTCTTGAGAGCCAGGTCTGCCTACGGCGGCCTCTCAATAGCAAGGCTACGCTCACTGAGTCTGCACATAGTCAAAGCTTTTTTTCATTTTGGGTCAGTCACGGTGGTCAGGTATTCTGCCACTGTGTACTCTGTTTAGGTTGAAATAGCATTCCAGTTTGTTCAGGTTTTTGGTTAATTCTTGCCAATTTGTCAAGTAATGATCTTTTTGCTTTCTCTTGATTTGGTTGGGTCTAATTGTGTTGCCCTCTCTCTCTCTCTCTCTCTCTCTCTCTCTCTCGGTCTCTCTCGGTCTCTCTCTCTCTCCCTCTCGGTCTCTCTCTCACACACACACAGATCCCCATTAAGTTACAGTGACACACCACAGACTAATTTCTGTTGCCATGACGCACCACAAACACCTCTCCCAGTCTCCCTCCAGTTACCTCTAACTCCAGTCAACAGCAGCATCTGATGAGACATAATTAAAATTTTAAAAAGCTATAAAAAAAACATCTAACACACAGTAATTTACAGTTGTAAACTCACAAGAACCATTCAACTGGTCTTATCAGCCTCAAGCAGCCACAATTCGGTTGAAAGGGCTTAGGGGTCGATTAAGATTGGGAAATAGACTGCCTTATCCATCCTTCATTTTAACAGTGACATCCATGAGACATATCAATGCATTAGAATTTGCAGGCAGTTAACGTGATCGACCTTGAAGCGTAGGACACACAGATAGTGGAAACCTAAATCCTTCGAACCGTTTAACATCCCATCAAAATGAATACAGTGATCTTGACCGTGTGTCAGAAGGTGGTTTTTAGAGTCCCATCCCACACAGGTCACTATGACATGGATAGGTCATATATCATTCACAGGAAACGGTTTGAAAGTCAACCATGGAAACTCCCAATGGAAAACATGCCAGTTCAGTTTAGAGCGCAGTTTGCCAAGTCAGTGTATAACTCTTCATGTCAACAAATGAGCCGTGTTAGTTACAGTCAAGAAAATAATACATTATCATCAACTCAACAGTCCAATTTGACAAGGTACCATAGCTTACTTAATCACACAATGAAATACAGGAACAGCCGTTGGCTTTAGAGCAGGGGAATAAAAGGTGTTTTATTTATTTTGTTGATAAGGATGTCGCAGACCAACTGTTGAGCCAGGAACAAAGCCACCTGAAGTGAAAATGGAACAATATAGGAATTGTTTTGGCACTGAGAAGCAAGCACTGTGTGCTTCAAATAAATTTTGATTGGTCACATACACATGGTTAGCAGATGTTATTGCCAGTGTAGCGAAATGCTTGTGCTTCTAGTTCCGACAGTACAGCAATATATAACGAGTAATGTGTGTGTGTGTGTGTGCATGCGTGCTCGGCTTTAAAAATCATGTGCAGGACTTTAAAAAACATCAAACCGTTGATCAATTATTCAACTGTTAGCTTTTTGAGCAGTCCATCCACATGTCCATGTTGTTCCTTTCCCCAACCACCAACCTCCCCACTTCATTATCTGAATGTGTGCTGATCAAATAACAGTCCTCACACAGTATTGATCCACCAGACATTGGTTCAAACAATATTAGAAATCGTACAAATCCTCCGCTGTGCTTGATAAAGCTTTGCCTGGCACAGTGGAACCAATGTAACATTCCCAAAAGGGAAAATCATCCACCCGCACGTCTGTCATTCCAGATTAATCCAACACTCAAAGCATTTTGAAATATTATGAATACTATTTGAACCCAGGTTTGCCTGCTGGACAGGGCTGTAGTCAATTATAGTGTAGTGATGATGAGATTGGAGCTGTTGTTAGACTTCTGTCTAACAAAGAAGAGTCCTGTTTCAGTCTGACTGATGATATATGTTTCCATCTAACCCAGCCTCATAACAACATGTCCTTCTTCTGCCAAGTGAATAGTCACAAATCTCATCCCAGCTGTTCACAATGTCCCTCCATCCCAGTCTTTCAGGCAGATATCCTTCCAGTCTCTCTCTCTCTCTCTCTCTCTCTCTCTCTCTCGCTCTCTCTCTCTCTCTCTCTCTCTCTCTCTCTCTCTCTCTCTCTCTCTCTCTCTCTCTCTCTCTCTCTCTCTCTCTCTCTCTCTCTCTCTCTCTCTCTCTCTCTCTCTCTCTCTCTCTCTCTCTCTCTCTCTCTCTCAATTACATTTTAATTTAAGGGGCTTTATTGGCATGGGAAACATATGTTTACATTGCCAAGCAAGTGCAATAGATAAAAAGCTAAAGTGAAATAAACAATAACAAATGTACAGTAAACATTACACTCACAAAAGTTATCTCACACCCTCTCTCTCTCTCTCTCTCTCTCTCTCTCTTTTGTCCTTCAGATGATCACAGCAAACTCAAAGTCAGTGAATTCCGATTCTTTGTTCCACATGATGATCACCAGGACTTTGGGCCTAAGCGTGACAATCACCTTCATCACCATTGTGTTTGAATATTGCCTCTTCTCTTTGCTCCACTTGATCTGAGCTTTGCTCCACTTGATCCCTGATCTTGTTGCAAGGTCCCAGTTTAATCTGTTTAACTGACTCCTAATTTTCCCGTCTTGGTCGTTTCTCTCTCTCTCCTGGTGTTTTTGCCCTGATGGTTTCTTAGATCTTCAGAATATTGCCTCCTCTACCTCAAATGATTGTTGATGAAGATGTTCTGGATGTGGTGTTTCAGACTGATTGCTTTCCCCCTCATTCTCTGATGCCCCTGATCAAGTGCAGGCTCCTGTTAATCTGTTTAGTTTAGCCCCGCTACCACCCCTTGTCCACCTCCCTCGGCTCCATCCTACCCCATCGCCATTTAACCTCCCCGTGCTTCACTCTGTTCCTGCTGTCCTTGTTACAGAGAAACGGGGTTAATGTACATATGTAGGATCTTAATTTGAGCCAGTTTGCTAAATAAGGAAAATAATCCTGCAGCAACAGGAAATGTGAATTATTATGTGGATTATAATGAATGGACATTTTTGTAGGGAGTTGATGTATTTTTCGTTAGGGCAAATCAAGTCTGGAATTGCAAAGTGGAAATGACAAACTTTAGAGGCATTTTTGTAAACTAAATACACTATACATTTGCTCTTCCTGTTGGGCAGGAAAATTCTCAGCAACATAAGAGTGATCAAATTAAAATCCTGCATCTGTAGTTCCACAGAAAGGGAAAAACAACAGGAAACAACTCAATGGTAATGATCCAGGCCCACTCACCACTCTACAGCTTTCTCCCTCTCTCAACCCAAATGGCTCATATGATGTTCTGTTTGGGACCACAGTACTGACAGAGACTTTAACTGCAGTATGGTTGGTGTATTAACTGAAGGTCTTTGGGGTTTGTCTATGGGGTTTCTCAGGAATTTAAAGTTATTTGTATTGAAATTAATTGAATGAAGTTGTTTTATTTAAGATGTGAGCCTTAAAGATGTGTTACGAGAAAAAACAGTTAGCATTACTTTGCAGAAATCGCTGATTACCTTCCTGACTTTCTCCTCATCTAAGACGTTTTTTTATGGACATCCACCTTCTACATTTGTTAAAATAAATAGATCAAATATAATTTGACAGGAACATTTACAAACTCAGCAACTCCAACAACGTATAAAAGAAAGGAGAGACACCGCAACAACAACAACAACAAAAAGAATGGCAGTTTTCGCAGTTGCATTGCTGAGCTTTCTTACCAAGTGACACAGCGGTCTAAGGCACTGCATCTCAATGCAAGAGGCGTCATTACAGTCCCTGGTTCAAATCACATTCGGGTGTGATTGGGAGTCCCCATAGGGCGGCAAAAATTGGACAAGCGTCGTCCGGGTTTGGCCGGGGTAGACTGTCATTGCAAATAATAATTTGTTCTTAATTAACTGACTTGCCTAGTTAAATAAAGGTTAAATAAAAAATAAGGTTGAAAAGTTATTGGACCTTTTGCTGTTAATTTTATTACAGCTCAAGCATCGACGTTGAAAGCTGTAGAGAACCAGATGAAAGCTGTAGAGAACCAGATGAAAGCTGTAGAGAACCAGATGAAAGCTGTAGAGAACGAGAAAGACCAGCTGCAGAAAGACAATGGAATCACAAGATGACAACAATGTGAAGCACGGTTTCCATGATCATAATTTCAAAATTAAAATGTGCTGAAAATGTTAAATAGTCTTATTTGTGCAGTTGTCTCCACCTTGTGAACAGTAGGTACCAGTAAGCTACAAACACGTTTCGTTTCCTGTTCTTGTCTCTTATACCTACAAAGGGAGCTTTTTCAGTTGGACTTCAAGGTGAAACTATTGGGCCACATGACACCACAATCATATTCGTCTAGAAGAAAGTCAATATAGACATTGGCAACGGATACAACACAAACACAGGTACTTTTATTTTATTTAAAAAAAAACATTTTCTCTCATTGTTATTTAAAAAAAAAATGCTTTCCCTTATCCACATTTGTGTCTTTCCTCACTCTCCCTCGCTCTCCTCTCTCCCTTGCTCTTTCTCTCCCTCGCTTTCCTCCCACTCTCCCTCTCTCTCTCTCTCTCTCTCTCTCTCTCTCTCTCTCTCTCTCTCTCTCTCTCTCTCTGTCACAGGGATCTTTACAGCTCCAGTTGAAGGAGTTCCGGTACCCCCTGTATATAGCCTCCACATTGACTGTTCCGGTACCCCCTGTATATAGCCTCCACATTGACTGTTCCGGTACCCCCTGTATATAGCCTCCACATTGACTGTTCCGGTACCCCCTGTATATAGCCTCCACATTGACTGTTCCGGTACCCCCTGTATATAGCCTCCACATTGACTGTTCCGGTACCCCCTGTATATAGCCTCCACATTGACTGTTCCGGTACCCCCTGTATATAGCCTCCACATTGACTGTTCTGGTACCCCCTGTATATAGCCTCCACATTGACTGTTCCGGTACCCCCTGTATATAGCCTCCACATTGACTGTTCCGGTACCCCCTGTATATAGCCTCCACATTGACTGTTCCGGTACCCCCTGTATATAGCCTCCACATTGACTGTTCCGGTACCCCCTGTATATAGCCTCCACATTGACTGTTCCGGTACCCCCTGTATATAGCCTCCACATTGACTGTTCCGGTACCCCCTGTATATAGCCTCCACATTGACTGTTCCGGTACCCCCTGTATATAGCCTCCACATTGACTGTTCCGGTACCCCCTGTATATAGCCTCCACATTGACTGTTCCGGTACCCCCTGTATATAGCCTCCACATTGACTGTTCCGGTACCCCCTGTATATAGCCTCCACATTGACTGTTCCGGTACCCCCTGTATATCGCCTCGCTACTGCTATTTTACTGCTGCTCTTCTATTTTTTACTTAACACTTATTTTTCTTCAAACTGCATTGTTGGTTAAGGGCTTGTCAGTAAACATTTCACTGTAAGGTCTACACCTGCGCATGTGACAAATAACATTTGATATGATTTAATTTGATTTGTGTTGTTGAGACAGCTGCATAACATTGGGAGGGGAGGAGGGAGTGGAGAGGAGAAGGGAAGGAGGGAGAGAGGGGGGAGTGTCTGGTGTGTTTGTTTTCTTGAGGAAGTGGCAGCTAGGGGGTGTGTCCCAGCTCCGCTGTGATTGGGAGTGACATCACAACATCCTGCCTGACCTACTTAAAGCAGAGGCAGTCACTATGACATCAGGGCTGTCTTTCACTGCCCCTCTCTCCATCTTTCCCACTCTCTCTCTCTCTGTCCATCAATATCTCTCTTCGTCTCCCTTGCTCTGTTAATCTTTCTTTTTTCACATATCTGTCCCTATCGCTGCTTTGCACTCTCTCTTGCTCCCACCCCCCTCTCTCTCTGTGCCCCTCCCTCTCTCTTTGCGCCCCTCTCCCTCTCTCTCTCTGTGCCCCTTCTCTCTTTTTCACTCTCTCTCTGATCCTTTCTCTATTGCTCCCAGTAGCGGTGCGTGGGTAAAATCACTGGGTATGCCAGAAAAGAAAGCCATATTACAACCTATGTGTTGTGATAATTGCATTGTTTGCTCAAAAACCTGTTAGTTCACATGCCTTGACACCGTTATATACAGTATAGGCCTAAAGGAGACAATAAGAAGACACAGTTTAATAACAAAACCAGAGAGCAACCTCTGTCTGGTGAAGTCCACAAAGAATATTGCATGTAACAAACAGTTACATGACCAAGCAAGTTTCCTAGATTTCCGGACCACTAAACAACTATCGATTTCAAACCACGGAGATTTACCGAAAAGTCGCAAAGAAAACAGGAGGTGCCACCACTATTCCAGCACCATTTCAACTTCAACATCATCAAATCCCCTATGCTTACTCCAGTAACAACTAAAATATACACAAAAAAACAGTTTAGCCCAATCAGTGTAAGCTAAATATGATGTGGCTGTCCATAGTTCTGACTGTGAGCGTGTGTGCATGTAGACAAAACATCTGACTCCCACTACTTGTAGAGAAACGCCAGTGCCATCCTCCTCTTTCATGTTGACAAAATGGTCTATCACTCTGTCATACAGTACACTCTTTTATTTTTTTTTGTCCTCTGCTACCTGGCTAAAATGCTTGCTCGCTAGCCTAACTTCCCTTCATGGGCAACGTTAGCTAGTTAACATTAGCCTTCTACATCTAGCTACATATTGAACTTCCATCCTCTCAGGCCAGGGGCACAACAATGTATGAATTAATGGTTGGATCAGAATCGCCGTTATAATCATTGGCCGCTACAGAGAATGAAGTAAAACCACAAGTCCAAATCCCTATCTCCACCCCTTGGCTAATTTAGGAAAGGGACGATTTTAGCTGGCCAGCTAGCCACCAGAGGACAACACAATTCAAGTTGTTTCTGCCAATGACGTACGATGCGATTTGATAGGAGTGACACCAAATCCAAACTGGCCTCACTTAACACTGATTTTGGTGCGCCAGGACCATTCACAGTTGAGCTCACTCAAAGCTGATTTGGCTATTATTTTATTTTATTTTTTATCATGGGAGGCCAAATGCTTGCTGGCTTCACTTGCATTCAATGCTACGGGTGGCAACAATGTCATACTCTTTTGGACCAGACAGCATCAGATAGACGGCCTACACATACAGAGACAGAGGGGGAGCTGTTTTGCCCGTTTGGATGCTTTCCCGGTGAGAAAAATTCAGCCTCTTGCGAAATTAATGAAAATTATCAAACACAGAGAGACGAATGATATATAAAAAATATTTTAAAAAAATAAAAATTATTGGTCAATTTTTTGGGGAAGCCTGACTTCCCTTGGCATGCATGAATACATGTCACTGCTTGCTCTCACCATCCCTCTGTCTCTGTCCCCCCCCTCTCACACTCTCTTTCTTTTTCTCTCTCACTCCTTTTCTCTCTCTCTCTCTCTCTCTCTGTGTTTCCACCCTTCGTTCATCTCTCCTCCCCCTCTCTGATGGCTCTGTATAGGTCTGTGTGTCTCTGTCCTGTATGTATGTATACTGTATGTATGTATGTATGTATGTATGTATGTATGTATGTATGTATGTATGTATGTATGTATGTACACTGTATGTATGTATGTATGTATGTATGTACACTGTATGTATGTGTGTATGTATGTTGCAACATAACATCATGCCTGACCTACTTAAAGCAGAGGCAGTCACCATGTTCCTTTCACTGCCTCTCTCTTTCCCTCTTTCACAATCTCTCTCTCCCTCTTTCACAATCTCTCTCTCTGTCCCTCCCTCTGTCTTTTCCTCTCCCTAGCTATATTCTCTTTTTTTTTGTTAATCTCTTTTTTCACCCTCTGTCTCTGTTCCTGTCGAGTGCTTTGCTCTCTCTACTGCCCCCACCCTCTCTCTCTCTCTCTACTGCCCCCACCCTCTCTCTCTCTCTCTACTGCCCCCACCCTCTCTCTCTCTCTCTACTGCCCCCACCCTCTCCCTCTCTCTCTACTGACCCCACCCCCCTCTCTCTCTCTACTGCCCTCACCCTCTCTCTACTGCCCCAACGTCTCCCGCTCTCTACTGCCCCCCACCCTCTCTCTCTCTACTGCCTCTACCCTATCTCTCTGTACTGCCCCTACCCTCTCTCTCTCTACTGCCCCCACCATCTCCTTCTCTCTACTGCCCCACCCTCTCTCTCTCTCTGTCCCCCGCTCTTTCTCTACTGCCCCACCCTCTCTCTCTCTCTGTCCCCCACTCTCTCTCTACTGCCCCACCCTCTCTCTCTCCACTGGCCCCCACCCTCTCTCTCTCTACTGCCCCCACCCTCTCTCTCTCTACTGCCCCCCACCCTCTCTCTCTACTGCCCCCCACACTCTCTCTCTACTGCCCCCACCCTCTCTCTCTCTACTGCCCCCACCCTCTCTCTCTCTCTACTGCCCCCACCCTCTCTCTCTCTCTACTGCCCCCCACCCTCTCTCTCTCTCTCTCTCTCTACTGCCCCCACCCTCTCTCTCTCTCTCTCTCTACTGCCCCACCCTCTCTCTCTCCAGTGGCCCCCACCCTCTCTCTCTCTACTGCCCCCTCTCTCTCTCTACTGCCCCCTCTCTCTCTCTACTGCCCCAACCCTCCGTCTCTCGCTCTGTCCCACTCCCTCGCTCTCTCTCCCCCCTCTCTCTCTCTACAGCCCCCTACCCCCACCCTCCCTCTCTCTGTCCCCTCTCTCTCTGTCCCCCTCGCTCTCTATTTTTCACTCTCGCTTTGTTCCTTTCTCTCTTGCTCCCATCCTCAGAACAGGAGCATCCGGTAAGATCCGTGGGGGTGTGGTGTGTCTCTTTGTCAACAAAGACTGGTGCGCAATCTCTAATATAAAATAAGCCTTGTGGTTCTGCTCCCCTCAGTTAGAAAACCTCATGATAAGCTGTAGACCATACTATTTACCAATATAGTTTCCATCTATATTTTTCTTAGCTGTCTATTTACCACCACAAACCGATGCTGGCACTAAGACCACACTCAACAAGCTGTATAGGGTCATAAGCAAACAAGAAAATGCTCATCCAGAGGCGGCGCTCCTAGTGGCTGGTGATTTTAACACAGGAAAATTGAAATCCGATTTACCCCAATTCTACCAGCATGTCACCTGTGCAACTAGTCACCTTTACTCCAAAAACAGAGACGCATACAGAGCTCTCCCTCGGCCTCCATTTTGCAAATCTGACCATAACTCTATCCTCCTGATTCCTGATTACAAGCAAAACCTCAAACAGGAAGTACCAGTGACGCGCTCAATACGAAGTGATCCAATGAAGTGGATGCTAAGCAACAGGACTGTTTTGGTAGCACAGACTAGAATATGTTCCAGGATTAATCCAATGGCTTCATTGATAAGTGCATTGATGACATCGTCCTCACAGTGACGGTGCGTTCATATCCCAACCAGAAGCCATGGATTACAGGCAACATCCATACTGACCTAAAGGCTAGAGCTGTTGCTTTCATGGAGCGGGACACAAATCCGGACACTTATAAGAATTCCTGCAAAGCCCTCTGATGAACCACCAAACAGGCAAAACCTGAAATAAAGGACAAAGATTGAATCCTATTACACTGGCTCTGACCATCATGGTTTACAAAGGGAAACCCAGCCGAGAGCTGCCCAGTGACGCAAGCCTACCAGACGAGCTAAATGCCTTTTATGCTCGCTTCAAGGCAAACAACACTGAACAATGCATGAGTGCACCAGCTGTTCCGTAGCCGATGTGAGTAAGACCTTTAAACAGGTTAACATTCACATGGCCGCAGGGCCAGACGGATTACAGGATGCGTATTCGGAGCATGCGCTGATCAGCTGGCAAGTGTCTTCATTGACATTTTCAACCTCTTCCTGACCCAGTCTATAACACCTACATGTTTCAAGCAGACCACCATAGTCAATGTGCCCAAGATCGCCAAGGTAACATGTCTAAGTGACTACCGCCTCGTAGCACTCAGGTCTGTAGCCATGAAATGCTTTGAAAGGCAGGTCATGGCTCACATCAACACTATCATCCCAGAAACCCTGGACCTTTTCCAAATTGCATACCTCCCAAACAGATCCACAGATGACACAATCTCTATTAAACTCCACATTGCCCTTTCACACCTGGAGAAGAGAAACAACTACGTGAGAATGCTGTTAATTTAGTACAGTTCAGCATTCAACACAATAGTGCCCCCCAAACTCATCATTAAGCTAAGGTCCCTGGGATGGAACACCATCCTCTGAAACTGGATCCTGAATTTCTTGATGGGCCGCCCCCAGGGGGTGAAGGTAGGCAACAACACATCCGCCATAATGACCCTCGACATTGGGGCACCTCGGGGGTGCATGCGTGCTTAGTCCCCTCCTGTACTCCCTGTTCACCCACGACTTCGTGGCCGCGCACAACTCCAACACCATCACTAAATTTGCTGATGACACGACGGTGGTGGGCCTGATCACCAACAACCATGAGACAGCCTATAGAGAGGTTAGAGACCTGGAAGGGTGGTGCTAGGACAACCTCTCCCTCAACATGAACAAGACAAAGGAGCTTATTGTTGACTACAGGAAATGAGGGCTGATCACGCCCCCATTCACATCGACGGATCTGTAGTGGAGATGGTTGAGAACTTCAGGTTCCTCAGTGTCCACATCGCTAAGGACCTATCTTGGTCCAAACACAGTTGTGAAGAGGGATACGACAAAGCCTATTACCCCTCAGGAGTCTGAAAAGATTTGGCATGGGCCCTCAGATTCTCAAAAAGTTCTACAGCTGCACCATCGAGAGCATCCTGGCTGGTTGCATCACCTCTTGGTATGGCAACTGCTCGGCATCCGACCGCAAGGCGCTTCAGAGGGTATTGTGTACGGCCCAGTACATCACTGGGGTTGAACTCTCTGCCATCAGGGCCTCTATACCAGGCAGTGTCAGAGAGAGGGACAAACATTTTCAAAGACTCCAGCCACCCAAGTCATAGACTGTTCTCTTTGCTATCGCATGGCAAAAAAGTCTAAAAGGCTCCTGAACAGCTTCTACCCACAAGCCATCAGACTGCTAAATAGCTGGTTGGACGTACTGCCAAATTCTCTAAAACGGCGTTGGAGGCAGTTTATGGTAGAGAAATGAACACTCAATTCTCTGGCAACAGCTTTGGTGGACATTCCTTCAGTCAGCATGCCAATTGCATTCTCCCTCAAAACTTGAGACATCTGTGGCATTGTGTTGTGTGACAAAACAAAACATTTTAGAGTGACCTTTTATTGTCCCTAGCACAAGGTGCCCCTGTGTAATGCTCATACTGTTTAATTAGCTTCTTGATATGCCACACCTGTCAGGTGGATGGATTATCTTGGCAAAGGATAAATGCTCACTAACAGGGATTTAAACAAATTTGTGCACAAAATTTGAGAGAATAAGCTTTTTGTGCTGGAACATTTCTGGGATCTTTTATTTCAGCTCATGAAATATGGGACCAACACAAATAGTTACCTGGACTATCTGCATGTGCCCTTTTTGCACTAACTCTTTTTGCCTCTATTCATAGACACAGGACTCTTTTCCTCTCTCTTGCCAACCCCCCAGCCCCAGCCCCAAACACACACACACACGGCCACTGTTGCCAATACCCTATTTTCAACAGATTAAATATATATTGTGCATGCTGGAAGCTCATTGACATAATCCTATTATTTTCCAAAAATTGGTTTACATGGTACATTTTCTGTAGCTTGCAAATTCTGTGTACACATCTATTCATGAAATCCACTTTATTTATGTGTTTTTCACAAGCAGATTCCTGGTAGTGGTGTAGTGGATTGTGTTATACAGGGATATTCCTGATTGACTATCTATTCTCTCTCACTCTCTCTGGTACTAATCTGGAACAACACTCAGTATTGTTTGACCTCAACAATGGCTCAGGAGGGAGAGAGAGAGAGAACTTGCTAATGACAGAGAGGACGTATGGAGGGAGGAATATAAAACGAGTCTGCAAGGGACAGCATCAAGGAAAGAGGGAGAAAGACAGATATAGCTAATCCTCTCTCTCCCTCCCTACCTCCCTCCCTCCCTGCACATCTTCAAAGGGAGAAAAAAGGCAGGAAACAAAACAGCCCTAAGCACCAGCTCCACCTCTTCTCTCCTCCTTTCTCTAAGACTGCACTTTTACAGACCGACTCCGTCTTCTTCCCTCTCTCTCTTCTTGTAATGTGTTCCCTCTCTCCCTCCCTTCTGTCCCTCTCGACCTGTTCCTCTCCTCTCCCTCCCTTTCTTCTGTCCCCCCCGACCTGTTCCTCTCCCTCCCTTTCTTCTGTCCCCCTCGACCTGTTCCTCTCCTCTCCCTCCCTTTCTTCTGTCCCTCTCGACCTGTTCCTCTCCCTCCCTTTCTTCTGTCCCCTCGACCTGTTCCTCTCTTCTCCCTCCCTTTCTTCTGACCCTCTCGACCTGTTCCTCTCCTCTCCCTCCCTTTCTTCTGTCCCTCTCGACCTGTTCCTCTCCTCTCCCTCCCTTTCTTCTGATCCTCTCGACATGTTCCTCTCCTCTCCCTCCCTTTCTTCTGACCCTCTCGACATGTTCCTCTCCCTCCCTTTCTTCTGTCCCCCTCAACCTGTTCCTCTCCCTCCCTTTCTTCTGTTCCCCTCAACCTGTTCCTCTCCCTCCCTTTCTTCTGTCCCCCTCAACCTGTTCCTCTCCCTCCCTTTCTTCTGTCCCCCTCAACCTGTTCCTCTCCCCTCCCTTTCTTCTGTCCCCCTCAACCTGTTCCTCTCCTCTCCCTTTCTTCTGTCCCCCTCAACCTGTTCCTCTCCCTCCCTTTCTTCTGTCCCCCTCAACCTGTTCCTCTCCCTCCCTTTCTTCTGTCCCCCTCGACCTGTTCCTCTCCCTCCCTTTCTTCTGTCCCCCTCGACATGTTCCTCTCCTCTCCCTCCCTTTCTTCTGTCCCCCTCGACCTGTTCCTCTCCCTCCCTTTCTTCTGTCCCCCTCGACATGTTCCTCTCACTCCCTTTCTTCTGTCCCCCTCGACATGTTCCTCTCCTCTCACCAGTTTTTTTTTCTCTTCTGGAGTTCTCATTGACATTCAGTCCAGCTCTGAGGCTAGTCACAGGGCAACCACAGCACAATACCATTCTCAAACACAAATTACGCACACACACACACGCATAGACAAGTACACACACAAAAATACACACACACGCATGCATGGACACGTACACACACACACACTTATGCATGGACACGTACACACACAAGAATACACAGACGCACATGCATGCACGGGCACATATCCACACACTTCCCAGTGGGAGACACTGATAAATGGGTTTACAGCTCCATCTCTCCCACTCTTCTTCTCTCTTCCTCTTTCTGTCGCTCCCTGTCCCGTGACCCCCCTGTTGCTCCTCTTTCATCTCTCCCTTCTCTCACACCCTTCGCATCCCCCTCTCACCTCCCACTCTCTTTTAGCCACAATGACCTCTCTTCAGGTTACATTCTATAATTTAACTTAGATGGAAAGCTACTGAGGATGGTAGCTGATTCTATAGCCACTCCTATCTGTCATATTCTTAATCTGAGCCTAGAGGAAAGTCTTTGTCCTCAAGCCTGGAGGGAAGCCAAAGTAATTCTGCTACCCAAGAGCGGTAAAGTGGCCTTTACTGGTTCTAACAGCAGACCTATAAGCTTGCTGCCAGCTCTTAGCAAACTGTTGGAAATAAATGTGTTTGACAAAATACAATCCTATTTCTCTGTAATTAACAACAGACTTTCAGCATGCTTATAGAGAAGGGCACTCAACATGTACTGCACTGACACAAATGACTGATGATTGGTTGAAAGAAATTGATAATAAGAAGATTGTGGGAGCGGTACTGTTAGATTTCAGTGCAGGATTTGATATTATTGACCATAAGATATTGTTGAAAAAACGTATGTGTTATGGCTTTTCAACCTATGCATAATTGTGGATTCAGAGCTATATATCTAATAGAACTCAAATGGTTTTGTTGGAAGCTTCTCTAATGTCAAACATGTAAAGTGTGGTGTAGTGCAGGGCAGCTCTCTAGGCCCTCTACTATTTTCTATTTTTTACCAGTGACCTGCCACTGGCATTAAACAAAGCATGTGTGTCCATGTATGCTGATGATTCAACAATATACACATCAGCAACCACAGATAATGAAGTCACTGAAACCTTTAACAAAGAGTTGCAGTCTGTTTCGGAATGGGTGGCCAGTAATAAACTGATCCTGATCTCTAAAACTAAGAGCATTGTGTTTGGTACAAATCATTCCTAAAATTCTAGACCTCAGCTGAATCTGGTACTGAATGGTGTGGCTATTGAACAAGTTGAGGAGACTAAATTACTTGGCGTTACTTTATATTGTAAACTGTCATGGTCAAAACATATAGATTCAATGGTTGTAAAGATGGGGAGAGGTCTGGCCGTAATAAAGAGATGCTCTTCTGACACCACACTCCAAAAAGCAAGATTTGCAGGCTCTAGTTTTGTCTTATCTTGATTATTGTCCACTCATGTGGTCTAGTGCTGGAAGGAAAGACCTAGTTAAGCTGCAGTTTGCTCAGAACAGTGCAGCACATTTTGCTCTTCATTGTAATCAGAGGGCTGATGTAAATACTATACATGCCAGTCTCTCTTGGCTAAGACTTGAGGAGAGACTGACTGCATCACTTATTTTTATAAGAAACATTGTGTTGTAAATCCCAAATTGTTTGCAGAGTCAATTTACACACAGCTCTGACACACACACTCACTTATCCCACCAGACATGCCACCAGGGGTCTTTTCACAGTCCCCAAATCCAGAACAAATTCAAGAAAGTGTACAGTATTATACAGAGCCCTAATTGTATGGAACTTCCATCTCATATTGCTCAAATAAACAGCAAACCTGGTTTCAAAAAAACAGATAAAGCATCACCTCGAGGCACAACACCTCTCCCCTATTTGACCTAGATAGTTTGTGTGTATGCATTGATATGTAGGCAACTGTAGGCAAAAAAAAATGTATGTAGTTCTGTCTTTGAGCTGTTCTTGTCTATTGATGTTCTGTATTATGTTTCATGTTTTGTGTGGACCCCAGGAAGAGTAGCTGCTGCTTTTGCAACAGCCAATTGGGATCCTAATAAAATACCAAATACCAATACCATTGAACTATTCCTTCCTCCCAACCAACCACCTGATACTGAATGTTGTCTAGTGGTTGCTATCTCCACCTCCCAGCCAACCACCTGATACTGAATGTTGTCTAGTGGTTGCCACCTCCCAACCAACCACCTGATACTGAATGTTGTTTACTTACTGGTTGCCATCTCTACCTCCCAACCAACCAACCAACCACCTGATCCTGAATGCTGACTAGTAGTAAATCAAATGTATTTATAAAGCCCTTCGTACATCAGCTGATATTTCAAAGTGCTGTACAGAAACCCAGCCTAAAACCCCAAACAGCAAGCAATGCAGGTGTAGAAGCACGGTGGCTAGGAAAAACTCCAGAACCTAGGAAGAAACTTAGAAAGGAACCAGGCTATGAGGGGTGGCCAGTAACCATCTCCAGAATCTCCAAGGTAATCTGGTTTACCAGCTGGCTCTATCCCCGAACCTATATGCGGTAGCAATTGAGACTGGTAACGACGTTATCGCCAAGGATTTGAACTTATCTTTAATTACTATAATCCAATATACAGATAACTGCCAAAATAAAGGAAACACCAACAAAGTTTCTTAATAGTGTGTTGGGCCACCAGGTCATCTTAAATACACCTTGGCATATATTCTAAAAATGTCGAACTCTATTGGATGCGACGCCATTCTTCCATGAGAAATTCCATAATTTGGTATTTTGTTGATGGTGAACACCATCTCAGGCACCGCTGCAGAATCTCCGGTAAATGTTCACGTCAGTTGAGAACTGATGAGACAAACACAGTCCCTATGCTCCTTTGATACCAAAGTCACAAAGATATTTTCTTCTAGTCCTGGTAGCCAGAATAATGGGCAGCTGGGAATTTTTATTTATGACCCTAAGCATGATGGGATGTTAATTACTTAACTCAGGAACCACACCTGTGTGGAAGCATCTGCTTTCAATATACTTTATATCCCTCATTTACTCAAGTGTTTACCTGTATATCCATAGTGATCTCAAGTAGTGTGTGTCAGATACTGCGTGTTTTAACCCTTCACTTCTGCTCAGATGTCTGTGCCATTCTCAGAAAGGTCAGCATAGCTGAGGAATTCCTCTGGAAGAGAGCTCTGCTTATTCTGGCTGGTCTCAGACTAGACGTAACATAGTAAATGAAAATACGGGACACTCAAATTAGTATGAACTGTTGCGTTTGGTATGGTTACATAAGGCAAATCAAAAGGAGGGTGGTTAGTCGGGATAGCATTTGAGATAATTAGCAACTACTTAATACGTTTTAGCATGTTAGCTAACCCTTCCAATAACCCCTAGCCTTGCTAATGTTAGCCACTTAACACTAGCTTTGGCCACCTAGTCAAAATTAGCTAAGAGAATGTTTAATTTGTAACATATCATGCAACATGGATGGACAGTCACAAATTAATACATGCCACACCAAATGTAACAAAGTATTATAATAACTTCAGTTTAGAACATTTCAATTTACTATGTTACTTCTACCCCTGAGACCAGGTTGGCTTATTCTGAGCAGTGCTGAGGGAAGCAGTCCTGGCTTATTTCTGTCATTAAGGACCTGACAAGACACATTCTCCTGGAAGGGGAACACAAGTAGTTAACCACTTGTTTACCATGCATTTTGAGTTACCATGTCTTATGTTAATGCTGTATGTGGCTGAGTAGTTTTAATCTGTTAACCTATAATTAGCAGAAACATGCGCCATACACACACAGCTTGATTACAAACAGCTCAAAGACATTCTGGCCTGGATCATTCCCACTTGGAAGTTTTTAATTCACAAGCACAGTCAAAGTAATGGTCAACTGAAATCACACGGCAACCGAGACAAACACACCAACATGGATAACATCCATTACAGAACTCAAGGTTATACTAAGTCAAACTGTATTTCCTGACACAAATAAGTAAGCTAAAAAAGAAACAAGCAAAACCATTCAGGGCAAAGAAAACGGCATACATTAGACAATCCTGGCATGAAATCTTCCTATACATGTCTGTTTCATTGTTTACGATTTTTATAATATGGTCATTGTAAAATCTTCCAACTCCAGCACCACATTTCACGGGCCTAGGTGTGTAAAAATGTCATTGCACAGTGCCACCTGCTGGTGGACGCAGCAGGTGCCAAGATCCTCCAGTCCAATGGTTTTAAAACCTCTCGGGACCCCCAGATGTTTCACAATGTTGTGGAGCCCTGAACTAACTCGTCTGATTGCCCTAGTCAAGAACATGATGATTAGTTGAATCAGGTGTGCTAGCTGTGGAATAGATCAAAAACATGGAACGACTGGGGGTCTCTGAGGAGAGGTTTGAGATCCACTGTATCCGGACTAGTACAACTAGAATAAAAGTATTTTTCAAGATACATACGGTATACATAAAGAAAATCTTTGATCTGGGGCCAAATAATTAGCCTGGTCCACCAACCTGACTGCTGCGCACGCTCTCTCATTTCATTTCAATTCACAAATAATGTAAATGGAGAGATCAGGATGGCCGTATGAGGCTACAAACTAATACATCAGAGAGAAACCCAAAGAGAAGAAAAGGGACAGATATTTGCTTGACATAACTGGTAGAGTGTTACTGAATGTGTAGGTGAGCACACGTTCAGAATGGTATAGTGGAAATGTCCATATGAATAGTGAGTTCAGTAGGAACAGCTGTCCATGTACTGCATGTGTGTTGCTATGTAATTATACACATTTCATTTTGTGTATGTCAGGGAGTGTGTGTGTGTGCCTGTATGTATGTAAGTGTGTGCGAACAGACAATCTTGCGGTGTTTAAGAGTCGTCTCCGTTGGCGCTATCTCCATCATCCTCACCTTCCTCCTCTTCATCGTCATCTTCCCTTCCCCGACTCTTCACCTGCAAAGAACATTCAATAACCTGATATTAGACACTGATTCCCAAAATGTCACCCTATTCCCTGTATAGTGCACTACTTTCTACCAGGACCTGGTCAAAATTAGGGCACTATATAGGAAATAAGGGTGCCATTTGGGATGCAAACACTACACCTCAAACTCTTTTCTATTCCGCTCCATTCCCTCTCAAGTGCCCCCTCAAGTACTGATCTCGCCTCTCCTAAATCTCTGCCACCTCAGTTTGCTCCACCCTCTAATCCAACGCTCACCTCCTCCATCCCCCATCCCCCTCACCTCCTCCTCCTCCTCCAGTAGGTCTCCCTCCTCCTCTTCGGAGTCATTGAGCAGTTGGCTCTCCCTCTCCCTCTTCAAGCTCTCCTCCTTCTTTCCTCCACAGTGGAGAGGAGACACCTCCCCGAGTTCCGGCTTCCCACTACTCTTCATGTCTGGGGAGAGAGGGGGATGGGAGGGAGAGGTTTATTGATATACAAAAATGTGTTGTTTCAAACCTAATGTTTGAAAATGCAATGGGCAACAATGTGTACTTCCTCACTAGTGTGTGTCCCGTCCTACCTAACTTCTTGGTGTGGTCCTTCTCCATGCGTTCCAGACTCTCCAGCAGGTAGTCCACCTTGTGTTTGATCTGGGTCAGCTCTCTCTTGATGGTCTGCAGGTCATCTGCCTTCACTGGGTTAGAGAGAGGGGATAAAAAGTGTCAGAGGCATACATTAACAGTAGGTCTGGATTTCACTTCCATATAATGAACATGGATTCATGTGTCTACCGGGTAAATGACTGGAGTCAATTCAGAGTTAGTGTGTGGTTGTATTGTGTGTAGTGGGGCTTGCAATACCAGCATTGTGGGTTTGATTCACGGGACCACCCATACGTAAAAACACATGCAAGCATGAGTACGTCGCTTTGGATTAAAGCATCTGCTAAAATGGCAAATATTATCATATACTCGAGTATAAAATACATTACGAACACCTGCTCTTTCCATGCCATAGACTGACCGGGTGAATCCAGGTGAAAGCTGGAGACAGGTTAAAGAAGGATTTTTAAACCTTGAGACATGGATTGTGTCTGTGTGCCATTCAGAGGGTGAATGAGCAAGACAAAAGATTTGGGTGTCTTTGAACAGGGTATGGTAGTAGGTGCCAGGCGCACCAGTTTGTGTCAAGAACTGCAACGCTGCTGGGTTTTTCATGCTCAATAGTTTCCTGTGTTTATCAAGAATGGTCCACCACCCAAAGGACATCCAGACAACTTGGCACAACTGTGGGAAGCATTGGAATAAACATGGGCCAGCATTCCTGTGTAACGCTTTTCAACACCCTGTAAAGTCCATGCCCTGACGAAATGATGCTGTTCTGAGTGCAACTAGGAAGGTGTTCCTGATGTCTGGTATACTCAGTGTATATCGTCACTGTGGGAAGTGTCAAAAGCATCTGTAATTCCATGTGTGTGTGAGTGGTACTGACTGGTGCGTGAGGTGGAGACCCTGCTCTGGCTGCTCCTGGAGGATGAGAAGTTGGTCTTGGTGCGTCGGCTGCCCCCTGCTCCTCCACCTCCTCTTCCTCCACCGCCTCCACTCAAACTGACCCGGGGCCGCTTGGAGGGGATCACCGCCCGGGACAGGGGGGGAGGAGGTGGAGGGGGCACGCGGGACTGGTACGGGTACATCCTACAACAGCAAAAACAAACAGCAAAAAAAAAATCATTCTTTATCCTTTTGTCAGTATAGGGAGTGGCAACCGAGAAAGGTAGACTCACCGGTCATAGTAATCTCTCTGGAAGTCATATTCCAAATCAAATGAAGAACTGAGGAATAAAGCAGAAAGAAAAAGAGAGAGAAACAAAAGGGCGATACAGAGAGTGAGACAGCAAGGTTGGAACAGTAGATTGCATAGTTCAACATTTACATGCATTCATTTTTATACAAAAAGGATTGACTGGAGCACTTGGTAAAGATCCTATTTAAATTCACACACCTGTACATATCTCCCGCAGAGCGCTTCACAGTCTTCAATCTCTGATGCTTCGGTTCGCAAGCAAGGTTAATGTCTGAGAGAGAGAGGAGAGGGGGGAGAAACAAAGAGCAGAGAAAGGAGGCAAATTAGAGAAAGTTTAAATCAAGACGGAGCGTCAAATCCAAGTGACCACATCTACTATGCCTTCAGAAGAGGTAAAGGGAAGACATGGAAGAAGGAGCAGAAAACGCAGCCCAGGTTCTTACCCAGCACCTGTCCTACGATCATCCTCCCATCCTCGCCCCCTACGGCGGCCCGGGCATTCCTTTCATTGGCATACTGGACAAAGGCGAACCCCTTGTGCACGGAGCAGCCCACTATCTTGCCGTACTTGCTGAAGATAAAGAAGGTTATGTTATTGCCCAATGTACAATGAATGGAAACTTGTCTTTTGATTTATCCCAACCCCTCCATAGAAACATGTACACAGGGACTGGAGAGGTGGGAGCAGAGATTAGCCATAGTACTAGGTGTGCGAAATCCCGGTAACTTTTCAGTTTTCCAGTAATCGTGATTAGACGATTGCGGATTTCATGCTTATTCCCTTCTAAATACGGAAAATGTTCCAACCAGAATAAAAAATATACACTGAACAAAAATATGAAACGCAACATGTAAAGTGTTGGTCCCATGTTTAATGAGCTGAAATAAAAGATACCATACATTTTCCATACACACAAAAGCTTATTTCTCTCCAATTGTTTTGCACAAATTTGTTTACATCCCTGTTAGTGAGCATTTCTACCGTGCCAAGATAATCCATCCACCTGACAGGTGTGGCATATCAAGAAGCTGATTAAACAGCATGATCATTACACAGGTGCACCTTGTGCTGGGGACAATAAAAGGCCACTAAAATGTGCAGTTGTCATAACACAATGCCACAGATGTCTCAAGTTGAAGTAACGTGCAATTGGCATGCCAACTGCAGGAATGTCCACCAGAGCCGTTGCCAAAGAATTGAATGTTGATTTCTCTACCATAAGCTGCCTCTGACGTCATTTTAGAGAATTCCTGTCTGTAAATAATTTCAATTGCCTGGGCCTGGCTCCCCAGTGGGGGGGCCTGGCTCCCCAGTGGGGGGGCCTGGCTGCCAAGTATATGGGCCTATGGCTGCCAAGTGGATGGGCCTATGGCTGCACAGTCATCTAAAATCCATAGATTAGAGCCTAATGAATTTATTTGACTGATTTCCTTATATGAACTGTAACTCAATAAAATCTCTGAAAATGTTTAATGTTGCATTTATATTTTTGTTCCTTATATATATATATATATATATATAAATAAATAAATAAATAATTAGGGGAATTGTGCAACCCTGCATAGTACTGTCCATGCTCCCAACCTGAAGATGGCCTCCACGTCTGCCTTGGTGACCAGGAGAGTGTTGAGGTTCCCGATGAAGACCCGGGAGTTGAGGGAGCGAGGGTCAGTCTTGTTGGTAACGTTGCCAGCCATCAAGCTACTGGTGGTGGGACACCGTTGTTTATGAGAAGGGGATGAAAGGAAAAGAGCGGGGAAACAGAGGGGGGGAGAGAGAGAGAGATGTAAGCTGAGTGTGTGGATATGCGTGTCTGTGACCATGTGCCTGTTTGGGGATGCTTTTCAACATAAACTGGACCTGATTTCAGTGTGTGTGTCTATACACAGACACACACAGTTGTTTAAAACAAGCATCCCCTTCATTGTGTATGTAGATCACTTTGGGTGATGGCTCACAGTACATGGTGACTGTATAGGTGGACTTTCATGTGCCTATAATCTAAGGTAATTGTTTTGTGCACAGGAAGGTGGGGGTTGTCAGTCACATACACGTTTGTCAACAGCCATTTTGCACAGATTTCAGGGTTTAAAGCCTTCTGTTCCTACATCTAGAGAACATATAGGCAGGGTTGAAATAGCCAGAACTCACTCCATATTGCCTGTACCCTGGACGGTCGTGGTCTGCCTGCCTGCCTGCCTACCTGTTTCTGTTGGAGAGAAGAGTGTCATTATTGGTAATTCGAGCCGGAGCTCAGCAATGCATTGTGGGAGATGTATTGCATCTACAGGGAGGTGGCGATGTCTCTAGAATGAGAAATCTCCAGAAGTGAAATCTCCAGAAGTTCAGTATTTCTTGTTTTTGGATCAATGCTGCCCCCATGAGGTACTTGGGGGGGGGGGGGGGGGGGGGGGGGGGGGGGGGGGGGGGGGGGGGGGGGGGGAGAGAGAGAAATATACCACACGCATAAAAAACAAAAGTTGTAGCGGTAAAGGAAGAAGTAGCAAGCACCCCCAAAAACCTGTTGGACAAATAGTATTATCATAACAAACAAGACTTAGCATGACAAAGTACCTGAGCATACAGCAGTCATTAGATACACAAACAATATGATCCACGGCTGGCATGACAACCTCAGAGACACTAAATAATAGAATGACTGCATCCCATGCCACCCTAAACCATACATAACCCACCATAGGGGCTCAGAGGGCTCCAGTCAAAAGTAGTGAACTTGAGGGAATAGACTGCTATTTGGGATACATCCAATAGTATATTAGCTACCACGTGTACTCTTGACACATTACTTCTCATAAATGTCTGTGAACTACATTAACAGGAAGTGATTTAAGTCTCTGGCTTTCATTATTAGGCATTTTTTGTGGTAAATTGAATCAGTCCCAATTGGCACCCTATACCCTATATAGTGCACTACTTCTAAACAGGGCCCATAGGGCTACGGTCAAAAGTAGTGCACTTTACAGAGAACATATAGGGTGTCATTTGGGATGTGGACAAGGGATATGTTATTACATGGTGTGGGGAGGACATTCTCAAATGTCTGTCTTTGTAAATCCCAAAGCAGAGCCCCTCGTGGCTTGTGTCCACTTTCATAAATGATAAAAATAGAAGGCTCCACAGCCTTCTCTGCACGGTGGACACACACATTTCAGATTACACTGCCGTGCTGGGTCTGGGTGTCTATCCAAAAGCTTAATGCACTTTTCAGTTAGTGATTTTGGCTAGGATGTGTTGTCACGCCTGGCCAGTTGACAAGGCTGGGTTAGTATCTACCAGCGTCGATGAGGGGAGAACGCAGGCAGGTCATGTGACCCTAGTAAGAGGTGATATAACACGCACAGCTGTGACTATTATGGGCTGGAGAGGGACATAATCCTAGAGTCCCAATAATCTCTCCTTTCTCCTGAAGTATGCCGTTGTTCCCCACAAATATATAAAGCATTGTATTGGCAAAGGCATAGGCCAGTGAGAGTTCCACTACATTTATTATTTAAGTCATTTCCTTTCAAGAGGAAGAGATCATTGGAACATGGCACTAGTCTGGAAGATGGTACTACATGTTGTTGGTTGTGTGTGTGTGTGTGGGGGGGGGGGGGGAATCAATAGTTACATATCAGAACATTATTTTTGACAATAGTCTACAGTTTTGACAATATTGCAATATAATTTGTGCTAGTTGGCTGTACCAAAACTACGCTATTTGTCCTTTGTCCCTCTACAGAAGACATGGTGAGCAATATGTTTGGAACATTGAATCGTGAGAAGAAAAAAAATCCTAATACATAACTTATTAGCACCTGTATGGTGATATCGCATCGTAAGGTCCCTAGCCTTATTGGTGATACTATAATGCAGTCAGACTCATAGTGCCCTTCACTTCCCATTTAGATATGATTTTACAAGAAGTGAAAAGACACACCACATGTGGAATTGTTTAAGAGCGCAGAACAGTTTAGGTTTATATTCAAGGCTTTCATTGGTGTGTGTGTGTGTTGTGTGTGTTGTGCTTTAACATTTGTCACGTATGACATCTCCAGTTAACAAGTAAGTAGTTAGGTCAGTATTTCTCAACTCCTGGTAAGTTGGGGGATCCGGTTTCTCAGCAGCCCCTTCGATGGTTACCCGTCACCGATGTTGTCAGTGCCTTCAGACCGTATTCATACTTATCACACATGTTGTGTTACAGCCTGAATTCAAAATCAAATACTCTCATCCATCTACACACAACATAATGACAAAGTGAAAACATGTTTTTAGACATGTTTTCTTAATTCATATCTCATTTACGTATGTCAACCCAGAGGCAAAACTTTGTAGAAGCACCTTTAGCAGTGACTACAGCTGTGTCTTTCTGGGTAGGTCTAAGATTGGGAAACATTTGCCCATTTTTCTTTAAGCTCTGTCCAATTGGTTGTTGGTCATTGCTAGACAACCATTGTAAAGTCTTGCCATTCCTTTTGACTTAAATCTATTTAAAAAAACTGTAAATTGGCCACTGTCTTATTGGTAAACAACTCCAGTGCAGATTTGTCCTTGCGTTTTACGTCATTGTCCTATTGAAAGGTTAATTCATTTCCCAGTGTCTGATTGAAAGCAGACTAAACCAGGTTTTCCTCTAGGCTCTTGCCTGGATGCATTTAAAATAAAATAGTACACGATTCCTTCTTTTCACTCCGTCAATTAGGTTAGTATCGCGGAGTAACTACAATGTTGTTGAGCCATTCTACTATCACAGCCATTCAATTCTGTAACTGTTTTAAAGTCAACATTAGCATCATGGTGAAATGCCTGAGCGGTTTCCTTCCTCTTTGGAAACTGAGTTAGGAAGGACGCCTGTATCTTTGTAGTGACTGGGTGTACTGATACACCATCCAAAGTGTAATTATTAACTTCACCATGCTCAAAGGGATATTAAAATGTCTGTTTTATTTATCTTTACCTTTCTTTGCGAGGCATTGGAAAACCCCTAATCTTTGTGGTTGAATCCGTTGAAATTCACTGCTCGACTGAGGGACCTTACAGATAATTGTTTGTGTGGGGTACAGAGGGGATGTAATCATCCAAAATAAATGTAGAACACTATTATTGCACACAGTCAGTAGATTTTTACTCCTGAACTTATTTAGGTTTGCCATAACAATGGGGTTGAATACATTTCAGCTTTTCATTTGATTAAATTTGTAAAAATTCCATTACAAACAATCCCAATGACATTAATGGGGTATTGTGTGTAGGCCAGTGATTTATATTTAAAAAATTACCTTGTAATTTAAAAAATATATATTTTAAATTCAGGCTGTGTAACAACAAAATATGGAAAAGGTCAAGGGGTGTGAATACTTTCTGAAGGTGACCAATCTGTTTGTTTTTTTAAATCAAGAAAAAGAAGTGGGAAAGTAGGGGTTCAATGTGAAATGCAAACTACTAGGCTACTCAAAACTACAAAAACAAATGGACAGTAGTGATAGGCTATCACAACACAAAAGCAGCAGAAAACTACTTGCTTTAGGGATTTCCAAAAGGAGAAAAAAAGGCTACTTCACAAAGGCAGAAAGAAAAAACTAAACTAGATTCAAAATCCATGTCAACGTGGAGGTGGGAAAAAAAAAAAAACAGGAGACCAACTTACGATTTGTCGCTGCTCAAAAAAGATGCCTCAAAAACTAAAAAAAGGGAAACAAAAAAATTTAAATTAGAAGAGAACACCTGTAATGTTGAACTGAACCCATAATCAGAGGCTACGAACGATGCTAATGATAGAAGATTTAGAAAGAAATCATTGTGATTGTGTTAGTGGCCATATACATGTATAGGCTTAGTCGTAACCATCTGTACATAACGTGGTGTGGGGTCAGGTGCACACCTCTTAAACTGTGTCGAGACCACGTTAGACACATATTCCTTTCCTTCAAGACTTCTGGCCCTGTATTCACAAAGCATCTCAGAGTAGCTGTGCTGATCTAGGATCAGTTTTAGATTACAATGACTGGATGGGAGGTGGGACCTGATCCTAGACCACCACTAGTGCGAGACGCTTTGTGAATGTGGGCCCAGACCAGCAGGACTTGATTAAAACGATGTTTTTTTTTATATTTTTTTTAATTTAACTATTCAGTCCAACTAGTCTGTTTTCTGTCGTGAAGGGAAGGAAGCCATTTGAGAGAATTGGGACACAGCCAGTAGGTCTACTAGTTAGGGCTTGTAAATAATAAAAAGGTCTGGGTAAGGCCTACAGAGAGGAGGTGATCAACAACAAATTTAAAAAATAAAAACTGTATCCACTGGTGCAAAATCAACTCCCTGAAATTGTCATAGTAACAGGGCATCTTCACATCATCAATGCATACCAACACTGCCTTAAGCACAGGAGATTTCCTACATAAGAAGCTTTGTTCACTGATCAGCTCTAGTAGGCCTAATGGACGTTGATCACATAGAAGTCTGACCACAACTATTTCAACAGGCTACACATTTGAATAATGTTCAATAAAAGCACAAATTATGGATGCATGAAATCTCATTCTGCACAATATTTTAATTATTCATATCACAAAATGCAATGCCAGGGTAGTCTATTTCTCGATTTAACAAATGTCTTTGCTTACACAATACACCGTATTGTTTGTATTCCAGTGCAAACGAACGCCCACTTTCACTCTTCATAGTGAAAAAAGATAATGCCTCAGAAATTACGTCATTGTTTCGAGAAATAGGGCTAATGCAGAGAGCACTGTTGCGAACCTCAAAAATAAGAAAGCCAAAAAGAAAACGTTGGAAATATTTCTGAGCAGTCAACTTCAACAACCGAAATTCATGTTACTGGGTCTTAAAATGAAAAGGTTGAACAGTATAAAAACCCTGTTAAAAACGTCATTCCTGGGTGGGGAAAAGACGACCATGATGTTGACCACATACTACTAGGCCTAATCATTTGTCCAGTCAGATTGGAAACAACCTTCGATCTTTCTTCACATAAAAATATTACCATAAAACACACAAAATGCTCTTATGGTAAACTTGGAAAAATGAAGGTTCAAAAGTCCTAATTCGAAAAGTAAAGCAAAAAAATTACCGCTGTGTAGAGAGCTAACCAATACTAGTCACGCGCAGCCTGTTTTCCACCCGTCGCTGCAACAAAATGCACGCCTTTAAAAGCCAACACAAATTCAGAGAATGCAGCCAGAAAAATCCATTCAAAACAAAAAAATAAAAAGTCCGAAAGAGATCAGCTCAAAGTAAAAAAGAAAAAAAAAAGAAAAAAAAAATCTGAAAAATGTTCTCGATTCAAAATACTCACCAGGAGCTCAATTATTGAAAAATGAGTACAATTTCGACGTTGTGTTGGTTGGTGTCTTATATGATCCGTTTCCAATTCAGTAGGCAGATTGTACTGTACCTTGAACCAGTTAACACGAAATGGCGCTGTGGCTACGCATAGCAGTATGTTCACTCCTTATCCGGAATACTGGTATCTTATTGGATCTAGTCAGGAGAACGTGACTTAAATCTCTTCGGGAATTGGTTGATATATCACTAAACCCCGCCTAAGAGGCGCCTCCAGGTTCCATCTTTGAACAGTAGACTACCATCTGACTGAAACAATGCACACATGCATAGAAGTGCAACAATAGCCTCCACTACAAAATAAAACATATACCGGACAAAAATATAAACGCAACATACAACAGTTGAACTATTTTACTGAATTACAGCTCATATAAGGAAATCAGTCAATTTAAATTAAATAATTAGGCCCTAATCCATGGATTTCACAGCAGAGCAGAGGCACAGCCATGGGTAGGGCTGGGAAGGCATAGGCCCACCCACTGGAGAGCCAGGCCCACCCGCTGGGGATCTAGGCCCAGCCAATCAGAATGAGTTATTCCTCACAAAAGTGCTTTTTTACAAAAATAAATACTCAGTTTCATCAGCTGTCCGGTTGACTGGTCTCAGATGATCCCGCTAGTGAAGAAGGCGGATGTAGATCCTGGGCTGGCGTGGTTACATGTGGTCTGCGGTTGTGAGGCCGGTGGGACGTACTGCCAACTTCTCGAAAACGACGTTGGAGGGGGCTTATGGTAGATAAATGAACATTCAATTCTCTGGCAATTGCTCTGGTGGTCATTCCTGCAGTCAGCATGCCAGTTGCACGCTCCCTCAAGACTTGAGACATCTGTGGCATTGTGTTGTGTGACAAAACTGCACATTTTAGAGTGGCCTTTTTATTGTCCCCAGCGCAAGGTGCACCTGTGTAATGATCATGCCGTTTAATAAGGTTGTTGATATACCACACCTGTCAGGTGGATGGATTATCTCCTGATTGTCTCCTGACGCCTCCTGTCTCAGCCTCCAGTATTTATGCTGCAGTAGTTTATGTGTCAGGGGGCTAGGGTCAGTTTGTTATATCTGGAGTACTTCTCCTGTCCTATTCGGTGTCCTGTGTGAATCTAAGTGTGCGTTCTCTAATTCTCTCCTTCTCTCTTTCTTTCTCTCTCTCGGAGGACCTGAGCCCTAGGACCATGCCCCTGGACTACCTGACATGATGACTCCTTGCTGTCCCCAGTCCACCTGGCCGTGCTGCTGCTCCAGTTTCAACTGTTCTGCCTTATTATTATTCGGCCATGCTGGTCATTTATGAACATTTGAACATCTTGGCCATGTTCTGTTATAATCTCCACCCGGCACAGCCAGAAGAGGACTGGCCACCCCACATAGCCTGGTTCCTCTCTAGGTTTCTTCCTAGGTTTTGGCCTTTCTAGGGAGTTTTTCCTAGCCTCCGTGCTTCTACACCTGCATTGCTTGCTGTTTGGGGTTTTAGGCTGGGTTTCTGTACAGCACTTTGAGATATCAGCTGATGTACGAAGGGCGATATAAATACATTTGATTTGATTTGATTATATTGGTAAAGTAGAAATGCTCACTAACAGGGATGTTAACAAATATGTGCACAAAATTGGAGAGAAATACGCTTTTTGTGCGTATGGAACATTTGTGAGATCTTTTATTTCACTTCATGAAACACGGGACCAATACCAATGTTGCGTTTATATTTTTGTTTAGTGTGGATCAGTGGAGATTCCTCAGAGGAGGAAGGGGAGGACCATCCTCTTCAGTGAATTTCATGTGTTGGCAGAAAAATGTATGTTGAATGTCTTAAATGCATTTTCTGACAACAAAAACATAGTGACATTATTGATGTCACTAACACACAGAAAATCCATGTTTGGCAATTTTTTTATGTTTCACATACATGTATAGAAATGTGAAACATTTGTCAAAAATAGTTTTCATATCTACATATATTTACACGTGTTTATTTTCAATGCTGCTGTGTTAGTCTGACTGTGGATAAGATTGTGTTTGTGTATGAGAATAAGTAGGCCTATGTGCTTGTTGAAGTGCATGACAGAATATTTTATTGCATTGTAGCATACAACATGCAGGGACTATGGTGTGCTAAACAGTATGCATTTACAGTGACTATAGTCACCTGTGTAGCAATAACAATGCATGATTCTACAAACAGATGTAGACAGAAACGCAGGACAGACGACACACTTCACTCCATATGTCACCACTTTAGCTTCCGGGAGAGTCGACCTGAAACACCAAGAAATAGGTAAGGTGAGTGTGTGTGTGTGTGTGTGTGTGTGTGTGTGTGTGTGTGTGTGTGTGTGTGTGTGTGTACCTCTGATATCAGTCTTCTTACTGCGGTGGCGTGGAAGGGTGGAATCTAACTGAAAGTCAGATTCTGGGGTCTTCAATACCTCCTCTAGTTTGCACTGCTCCAAGCTCTCCTGACAAATTAAACAACACACAGTTATGAAAATGAAAAATTCACAACACACATATTATTCAGCTACTTATTATTGACATGTGTAGTTCCATTTAAATCAGGAATCCACCACATCCATTTGCAATTTAACTATGTCTAAGTAGCTTTGCACATGCCTAACTCATGAGCCTGTTTCTGTAGCATGAGGCATCTTGATGTACAAGTACACCCTCTGGACAGAAGTGTAGTCTGTCACAAGGCATTATTCCCAATCTAACTCCTTAATGCTGAGCGCTAAACAGAGATGCATCAGCTCCCATTTTTCCATTCTTTGGTATAACTCAGCTGGGGATTGAACTCACGACCTTGCAATCACAGGGCAGACACTCTTACCACAAGGCCACTGAGTTAGTAAAAACAACGACAAAGACGTTACTTCAGACAACAAACCCATTTTTTCCCCTTGGACGTCACTGCATGTGCAATAGAACAGCAGAGTATGTACTAGGATGTTTTTTTCTACCACTTTGCTGGATGCTAATTTTGAAACAAAAACATTAACAATGTGCCTGGGGTGGCCAGTGGCTTTGTTTCGCCTATCGCAGATTAAGTTCAGGATAGTCCTCCCCCGTTTCGGCTGTTTGCTTCTATTTGGTTCCTATTGAATACACTCCTGTTTTTTTGTAACACTGTCACTTCTCTCCCTCTCTCTCCCATCAGTCTCTACCTGAGAAGGTGTCTGGTGGTGGTGGGGATGGTAGTGGTGTTTGTGGTTAGGTGCAGGTGAGCTGGGACTCTCTCCTCCTTTCTCTCGCCCCCTCTCTCTCTCCCTTTGTTGCAGGATGGAGAGACGGGTGGCTCTGTATTCCAGGGAGAAGTCACTGACGGTCTTACAGAAGTCCTCCGCATTCGTCTCTCTCACCATCGTACGAGAGTAACCCAGAAACAAAAGGAATGAGTGAAACCTGCAGAAAGATAGAGCGAGAGAGAGAGTACAGAGAAAGAGAACAAAGAAAGAGAGAGAGAGAAGTGAGGGAGAGAGAGAGGGAGATAGAGAGAGGAATAGAGTGTGTGAGAGAGAAGAAGAGAGCGAGGCAGAGAGATATATATAGAGAGATAGAGAGAGAGAGATAGAGAGGGAAAGAGAGAGAGAAACAACAACAATCACCCATTTCTAGTGTCATAGCTGTTTATTCCAGATTTATGAATCTCTAAACTAATCAAATCAACTTTATAAACTACTTATAAGCCATTTATACATAATTTTAAGCGTACCTTAATGTAAAGTATTGTATTAGGTCATGTAAGTAAAGTTACACTCTTACACAAGTTACAATATTCAGACATCACCTGTTGATAACCCTCCGATGGACAGCTCTCAGTACCTTCAGCCTGTCCTCACATTCCTTCAGGAACGTAGGTAACCTCTGTCGCAGGGTGCCTTCCCGCTCCCCTCCTCTGTCCCGTCCTCCTCTCTTCTTCTCATCCTCCCGTTCTAGCAGACGCAGCTGGTCCCATGAGGATTTGCAAAGGGCCTCCAGCTGTGAGAGGCTGGACTGGACCTGGGTGTAGTCACACTGGGAGAGAGACAGGGGAGGGTTGAGAGCAGAGTGGTCGCACATGCACACACGCACGCACGCAAACACACGCACGCACGCACGCACACACACACACACACACACACACACACACACACACACACACACACACACACACACACACACACACACACACACACACACACACACACACACACACACACACACACACACACACACACACACACCTTGCTGGTGCGGGTGACAGAGGTGATATCAGAGTAGAGGTCTGAGGACTGTGGGTAGAGCTGCAGGAGCAGAACACACATATGGTACAGGAGAGGCTGACGGGAGTGTGTATCTCTGACCTGAGACAACTTCCCCAGGTAACTCAACTCAAAACCACCGGCCTAAAGAGAGAGAGAGAGAGAGGGAGAGCGAGAGGGAGGGAGGGAGGGAGGGAGGGAGAGAGAGAGAGAGAGAGAGAGAGAGACAGGGAGGAGAGAGAGAAAGAGAGAGACAGGGAGGGGAGGGGGAGAGAGAGAGGGAGAGAGACAGAGAGATGGGGAGAGAGAGACAAAGAGAAAGCGGGGAGAGAGAGAGGTTAGAATGAAAGTTAGGTTGCTAGGATTTGGACCAGGGTTTCCCAAACTTGGTCCTGGGGACCTCAAGGGGTGCACGTTTTGTTTTTTTCCCTAGCACTACACAGCTGATTCAAATAATCAACTAATCATCAAGCTTTGATCATTTGAATCAGCTGTGTATTGTAAAAAAAATACAAGTGCACCGAGTTTGGGAAGCGCAATAGATCACTGCAACAACAACAGTGAAAAAAGAGAAACGAAACTAATGCAAAGGAGTTGATGGTGGTATGTTGTTCACCTTGCATCCATTGAGGAAGTTACCAATGGCTAGCACAGTGGCCAAGATGCATCTAAAGGTCTGATTGGCTGCCAGCTGTTCCATGGCAAGCTTCAGGTGGAAGAGAGGCTCTGCAATTTCCTGGTTATATAAATAACATACAGCAACAGGTAAGCAACACATTCACAGTTATTGGACGCTTATTGGAAGTTCAAGTAGTCCCTCTGTGTTTCAATCCGTTTTCTTCAGTTTGTTGCCTAATGAATGCCACCCTGCATCACACTTCAAAGTTTAAAACCTCTACAACTTCTCCGCAATAAACCAAAATGCCACAAGGTGACAGCCCCTTATCCATTCTCCATCCATCCTCCACCTCCTCTAATCACTCATTATGCCTTCCATTTTATGACACTCAGACACCACCTACTCTTTCTAGGGTGTCATAGTCCAGAGCGAAAGCCCAGAGCTGAAGCCTGGGGCTCAGGTAAGTGATCTGCCCCAGGGTTAGGAGACAGAGCTCAGCTGGAGCCAGAGGCGAGTGGGGGGACTCGGCCTGGGCCTTCCTGATCAGAGACAGCTCCTCTTCACTGGGGACCAGGGACTGGAGACGCTGGATGGAGAGAGAAAGAGAGAAGGGATTTAGATGGGTGTGAAAGTCTGTGGAGAAGGTATGCCTGTAGTAAGGTACAGGCTGATGTAGTGTGGTAGAGATGAGTTGGCAGTAAGTGGAGTATAAGTTAGTCCTCCTACTAGTATAAGATGCAGTGAGGAAGGTGACATGCAACATAATACTATTTGCCTCATTGTATTTTCAATGTTGGCTTTGCAGTGGTTTATGAGTTATCAGTGAATGGTCACTATATATGCAGTCAAACTATACAGTGAGTCATGATAGTTGTCTGTAGTGGAGACTGTACCTGTACGTCCTCTCTGTCCAGAACACTACAGTCCATGGTATAAATGGCAGGAGGCAGCAGGCGGGGAGGAGGGAGGCTACTGAGGGCAATTGTGATGATGTTACTCCGTTTCACCCCCAGAACTGAGACAGACGGCAGCTTCTGGAAGAGAGGGGTGGGGGGAGAGAAAGGGAGATGGTAGAGTCCAGTCATACACAGTGATCACCAACCCTGTCCTTGAGAGCTGAAGGGTTTGTAGTTGTCTGCACCAGTCCCAGTTGATTCCACTGTTAGTGCTGTACACTTTGTTCCTCTCAAAGTACACCAACATTAGGCAGAATACCTTACAAAATTAGCCTTATATAATTAGCCAGAGCACCAAGAAATTGGATTGCAGAGCACTCAAGAGAGCTCTGATTTCAACTCTTACCTGCCTTCCTGTCAGCACGCTGCAGATGGAGCCATTTCCCTTGGTCTCAAACAGGTACTCCAGCCGGTTGGTGTCCAGGTGCACCGGCTCCAGACCAGCCCAGATGGTCTGGGGCCCAAAGCGGCTAACCCTGGGCAGGGGGGGCAGGCTGTGGAGCTCCCTCCAGTGGAGCTTTAAGGTACGACAACCTGAGGGTTTCTCCATGGAAGAGGCATATCCTGTAGACAGGGGAGGGGGAGGAGCTGAGGGCGGCATGGGAGGAGGAGGAGGTGGTGTTTGGAGACATGCTGAGGTTTGGTTGATCAAGGTGCCACCGTCTTCCTCGGCGCTGTCCAATCCCAGGTCCTCCTCATCCCACAGGTCGGAGAAGTCCAAGGTGTTGAGGCGGAGACGAGGTGCAGACTTTAGGAAGGAAACCCAGGATTTGTCGAGGCCTGAAGTTAAGGGCATGTCCTTGATTTGATAGGATTGTGTCATTGGTCCTTTCAGGATTGCCTTGGTTTTGTGCTATCCGGAATTGAGGTTTTCAGCTATAACCTAATGGTTTTGGTTTATTTGCAGTTTTTAAACATATTCTTCAGAAAATGTGTTTTTTGTTGTTGTTTTAGACACACTTTTTGAAAGAAAAAAAAAACAGCAGTTGAAAAAAAAACAGTTAATACGAGTGTTCTTCCTTTTCTGAATACGCAGGAAAAAGCAGTAAATGAACACCTCCTATCCTCTCTTTTCTTCTCATCCATTCATCCTGCATGTCTTTGAGAGAAGAGATTCAATCACAACACTCAGATTTCCCTCTATAACAATATCTCCATACTAATCCTGTTGTCTCCTCTCTTGTCACCCTGTGACCACTGAATGCAGGCCAAAACCACATGACTGCTCCATGATCCGCAAACCACCTTTCCCAATATTATTCCCACAATCCAGAACTTGCTTTAGGTGTCATTTGCTTCCAAAAAAAGAATGCTCTTCTGCTTCTACTTAGGAATGTAGAGCAAAATTGTCCCTTGAACGGATAGAATGCGCACCAATTGTATCGGATCAGAATCAGATGGGTCCAGATTCCTCTACGAATTCAGGGTTCAATTCTGATGTTGATTTCCAAGGAATGGTTCTGTTGTTTCCAACTGTTTTCATGCAATGACCCGACCTGGTTTCACAGAAACTTCTCTCTCTCTCTCTCTCTCTCTCTCTCTCTCTCTCTCTCTCTCTGACTCTGTGAGTGGTCTCTTCTATCAGGGCTGAAATGTATCAGTCTCAGTTTATTTGAGTTGCACCCTTTTCCTTAATTTCCTTATCGAGCCAACATCTCCTGTTTAATTTGCTTCTTGTGTATACACAACCCTCTATCTGCTGCTGTTGATCTCCCCTCCCCCCCTCTCTCCCTGTCTCCCTCTCTCCCTCCCTCCCTCCCTCTCTTTGCTCCCCCCATTATGAACATAATGATCTCTTTCTGAAGACATACCGGTCTCTCCGCCTTTTCTAATAGTAAAGAACGAGCCTTTGAATGTGATTTGTGCACATAGCATTACTCATAATGAAAACGAGTCTTTGTAACCTACATGATTTCCAGGCCTAGTCCTGCCCAAAGCACAATAGGGTCAGTTGTGTTTATGGTCCTTTGCATGCTTGACAGCCATAATGACAGCACCCCTCCTATAGCTATTACAGATGTAGCACCTTAATTTGCATGAGAGCTTTCCTGCAATGCAGGATATGTAAAACTTGGAGTGTATTTGTGGTTTAAAAAAACATTGAGATTTCAGACTTCCTTTTCCCTTACGAACAATGTCAACCCATCAACCCTTCCAAGATTGTCCATTAATTATAAACCTCATAATAATTCACATTATCTGTTGCTGCAGGATTATTTTCCGGTTGTACCAAACGTGCTCAAATTAAGTAAGATCCTATATCTGTAGTCTTATAGGCTCCAAACAGTGACATATACACTGTCTGTACCATGCGAACCTTAATGGTATGAATGAAGGCCTGATTGTACTTAGGCCTGTAGAGTGTGTCAATTATTGTTTGCCCGTAGGTTAGATAGACATGTTCGTTATAGCATTTGTCATGTGTGAATGTTACTGCAATACATTCGCTTCTTTGTCTTATCAGACTTGCCACAACTGATGTAAAATAAAGTTGTTATTTTCTCAATCTGAATGGAGGTCAAATGAGGTCCAATTGGAGAATAAATTTAGGCCCACACAAGAAAAAAAAGTAGAACATGTTTACATACATGTCCTAGGGAAGTACAATTATACACTTTTAATTAACAAAACATACAAAAACAGTTATGGACGAGGCCTAAACTACGGTGCACTGCTCACTGACTACTCAGTGATACCCTTGTTCACAGGCGCAGCTTTCCTCGTGGGAAAATACATTTCCGATGGGGTTGCTTTGATGAATCTGTCCATGATCGCGTCAGAGGTAGGCGGCGACTCTGCTGTCTCTGGATATTGTAGACTGTCTCCACAACTGTTTGTGTTTGTTTGTAAGCCTCCGGGACTCCGGGGATATCGGACAGATCTGGGCAATAATTATGTTTAATCATTCCCAATTAGGTCGGAGGAGATGGAGGAGACCCCAACGGCTCTTTGACTTCAGGGTCACAACATGCAGAGGCCAGGCTGGGGGAGAAGTCACTGTAAGCCAATTAAATTAGGATTGTTCCAATAATCCATTAGATTTTTGTCATAAATATAAAGAAATAGAATACTAAGCTGTGTCATGTGTAATATGTGTAGGGGGAGGAAGACCCTTCCTTCTACAATTGTTTTGTTGTTGCCCTCCCCCTCATAGAGTTAACTCCAAAATAATGTTTACAATCACAGATAACAATAACTGTAGCAACCCTGTGTTTATAAACATAGATATGGACTTTGTCACTTCAGCAAACATTTGTGGCACAGTCGATGCCACTCAGGGCTACGGGCCAGAGTATTGAGTGTTTGCCGAGCACCACGGTTGACGAGCTCACTCTCCCTGCCTGTTACATTACACCTACACTACGATCAGAGCCGGCTGCAGACAATGATCAGCGAAGGGGAAATCTGATTTTCAACATTTTGATGACGTACCTGTATTTATAATTGTATAAAATATATGCAAAAAAAAATCCACCGACAGGTTTCTGGGCCAATGTACAACACTACCAATAAACAACGCATACCTACTTTGGGCGCTTCAATATCACGGTTTGCGTTTTCAACACCACAATAAATAGACAATGTCAATCTCGACTAACAGAAAATACATCCCTTTCCACCTTGTATGCCTACCCAGTATTAAGGCTTGGCAATCTCTAAATGTCATTAAACTTTTTGGTGTTTCGTTCTCTTTCCATTCATCAAATGGCCGCTGCACAGTTTGGATTGATTGATTGATTTTATTTGTCATCCCCCAAAAAATACAGATTGTATATACACACAGTGCAATGATTTTTAAAAGTGATCGGGAATGCACAATAAAGTCGAGGACTTATTTTTTTTATATATAAATACATACAGTTGAAGTCGAAAGTTTGCATACACCCTGGCCAAATACATTTTTAACTCAGTTTTTCACAATTCCTTGCATTTAATCCTAGTAAAAATTCCCTGTCTTAGGTCAGTTAGGATCACCACTTTATTTTAAGAATGTGAAATGTCAGAATATTTGTAGAGAGAATGATTTATTTTGGCTTTTATTTCTATCATCACATTCCCAGTGGGTCAGAAGTTTACATACACTCAATTAGTATTTGTTAGCATTTCCTTTAAGTTGTTTAACTTGGGTCAAACGTTTCTGTTAGCCTTCCACAAGCTTCCCACAATAAGTTGGCTGAATTTTGGCCCATTCCTCCTGACAGAGCTGGTGTAACTGAGTCAGGTTTGTAGGCCTCCTTGCCTGCACATGCTTTTTCAGTTCTGCCCACAAATTTTCTATGGGATTGAGGTCAAGGCTTTGTGATGGCCACTCCAGTACCATTACTTTGTTAACCTTAAGCCATTTTGCCACAACTTTGGAAGTATGCTTGGGGTCATTGTCCACCTGGAAAACCCATTTGCGACCATGCTTTAACTTCCTGACTGATGTCTTGACATGTTACTTCAATATATCCACATAATTTTCCTTCCACATGATGACATCTATTTTGTGAAGTGCACTAGTCCCTCCTGCAGCAAAGCACCCATACAACATGATGCTGCCACCCCGTGCTTCACGGTTGGGATGGTGTTCTTTGGCTTGCAAGCCTCCCCCTTTTTCCTCTAAACATAACAATGGTCATAATGGCCAAACAGTTCTATTTTTGTTTCATCAGACCAGAGGACATTTCTCCAAAAAGTATGATCTTTGTCCCCATGTGCAGTTGCAAACTGTAGTCTGGCTTTTTTTATGGCGGTTTTGGAGCAGTGGATTCTCCTTGCTGAGCGGCCTTTCAGGTTATGTCGATATAGGACTCGTTTTACTGTGGATATAGATACTTTTGTACCCGTTTCCTCCAGCATTTTCACAAGGTCCTTTGCTGTTGTTCTGGGATTGATTTGCACCTTTCGCACCAAAGTACATTCATCTCTTGGAGACATAATGCGTCTCCTTCCTGAGCGGTATGGTGGCTGCGTGGTCCCATGGTGTTTATGCTTGAGTACTATTGTTTGTACAGATTAACGTGGTACCTTCAGGCGCTTGGAAATTGCTCCCAAGGATGAACCAGACTTGTGGAGGTCTACAATTTTTTTCTGAGGTCTTGGCTGATTTATTTTGATTTTCCCATGATGTCAAGCAAAGAGACACAGAGTTTGGAGGTAGGCCTTGAAATACATCCACAGGTACACCTCCAATAGACTCAAATAGTGTCAAATAGCCTATCAGAAGCTTCTAAAGCCATGACATAATGTTCTGGAATTTTCCAAGCTGTTTATAGGCACAGTCAACAGTGTATGTAAATTTCTGACCCACTGGAATTGTGATACCGTGAATTATAAGTGAAATAATCTGTCTGTAAACAATTGTTGGAAAAATGACTTGTGTCATGGACGAAGTAGATGTCCTAACCGACTTGTCAAAACTATAGTTTGTTAACAAGACATTTGTGGAGTGGTTGAAAAACAAGTTTTAATGACTCCAACCTAAGTGTATGTAAACATCCAACTGTATACAATTACAGAGATACAGACACATTACAGAGATACAGACACATTACAGAGATACGGACACATTACAGAGATACAGACACATTACAGAGATACAGACACATTACAGAGATACAGACACATTACAGAGATACAGACATACAGACACATTACAGAGATGCAGACACATTACAGAGATACAGACACATTACAGAGATACAGACATACAGACACATTACAGAGATACAGACACATTACAGAGATACAGACACATTACAGAGATACAGACACATTACAGAGATACAGACACATTACAGAGATACAGACATACAGACACATTACAGAGATACAGACACATTACAGAGATACAGACACATTACAGAGATACAGACATACAGACACATTACAGAGATACAGACACATTACAGAGATACAGACACATTACAGAGATACAGACATACAGACACATTACAGAGATACAGACACATTACAGAGATACATACACATTACAGAGATACAGACACATTACAGAGATACAGACACATTACAGAGAAACAGACACATTACAGAGATACAGACACATTACAGAGATACAGACACATTACAGAGATACAGACACATTACAGAGATACAGACATACAGACACATTACAGAGATACAGACACATTACAGAGATACAGACACATTACAGAGATACAGACATACAGACACATTACAGAGATACAGACACATTACAGAGATACAGACACATTACAGAGATACAGACATACAGACACATTACAGAGATACAGAGATACAGACACATTACAGAGATACAGACACATTACAGAGATACAGACACATTACAGAGATACAGACATACAGACACATTACAGAGATACAGACACATTACAGAGATACAGACACATTACAGAGATACAGACAAAAACAGGTTCTACTGTTCACACGTTAGACAGCGTTTGATATTCTTTTAAAAAGTGGTTAGGGTTGGTATTGTTTTGAGTTGCTGTGGTAGTTTGTTCCACTCAACAGCGCAGGTATAAATTGTTATTTTATTTCAAACAATGAATATTGGAGTCTCTATTATGCTGCTGGACATCTCTAACAAATAAAAAATTGTTGGTTAGGTACCTGGGGGCTGAGTCCGTGATAATTCTGTGGACCAGACCAAGTTGAATTAACACTACTCTTTTTTTCCACAGATAGCCGGCCTAGCTGCTTAAAATGGTTGACTGGTCTATAGCTTTTCTTTAGATGTTTGGGGCTGCTGGTAAACCATGATGTGCAGACATAATCAAAATGACACTGGACTAGAGCACTCGCCAGAAGTCTTTAGGGGGTCTATAATTAGGTTTCCATCACATTGATGACAGATTTTCATGTGAATATTCAAAAATCTGCATGAAAACCATATGAAAATTTTCCCATCAGATTTGTGTTTGCCATCATATTGACTTGTCTGTGTGTAAATACAGCACGTAAAAATAACTTGTTTTTTTATTTTTATTTTTTTTCTTACCCCTTTTTCTCCCCAATTTCATGGTATCCAATTGTTTTTTTAGTAGCTACTATCTTGTCTCATCGCTACAACTCCTGTAAGGGCTTGGGAGATAATCACACGGTGTTATTTATTGCTGAACAGCAGATGTCACTAATGTGAATTGTGAACAGATAATGAAGCTACCAGCAATAAACCATTCTTCAGCACAATTTGGTTAAAGCCTTGAGAAATCCTTAGTTCTCCATCACTAGTTTACAGGTCACATCATGCTGACTTGCAAAGTGACATTATTGGAATCCAGACCGAGTTAAGATATCAAACAGTACGTTTATTTACACACAAACTGCATTCAGAATGACTGTCAGGGTTAGAAACTTAATCAAGTAAAAAACACTTAAAGTGGAACAACCATTTCAATAATGGGGGCAATACATATATTTAACTGATTGGATTAGTTTAGATTTGTATTTATTTATCTTTGTTTAGCATAATATTAATCAATCAATCAATGTACATGCAAAACCACAGATATTTAAAAAAAATCTCACCAAAATATTCACCTGCAATAGAGCATGCTGGGAAATCATTTTATTTAACCAGGAAAGATCCAATTATTATTTTACAATGACGGCCTACCCCGGCCAAACCCTTACGACACTGGGCCAATTGCACGCCGCCCTATGCGACTCCCGATCACGGCAGGTTGTGATACAGCCCGGGATCAAACCAGGGTCTGTAGTGACACCTCTAGCACTGAGATTCAGTGCCTTAGACCACTGCACCACTCAGGAGAAAATGATGGGTGTGGTTTTGATGGTACTGCTTTACTCTGCACAGTGTAAAACAATACGTCTGGGTATTAACACAAACACTGGGGGTTATTTTACACCACTGAGTGTTCATTTCACATTGTGCAGAGTGAATTTAATGCCTGAATCTTAAACTAGAAATGTTACACTGAAAAATCGGCACTGTCCAATTTGCTGTGTGCGAGATAGCCAAAATGTTTTGGGTCAAACGGCAGTCAAGCATTGATCATCATGTCACCAGAATAATACCCTCAACATGTATTGAAAGGAGCATCAAGCTTTCACCGCCCTGTGAAGTTCATCATAACTTATTTAATCCGTATCCTAATAAACTGCATGCTTTCCCCGAGTCGTAGTGGGAAGACCACACAACATGACACCAAGTTTACTTCAAAATCTATGATGGTTATTATGTCAATATTTTTGCATTAAAAGCATTTCCCATTATTCATTTTACAGACACAAAAGGATTTTCTGTGGTATTTAGTTTTATCAAACATTTGGAAAGTTTACTGACAAATCTGCTGTTTTCATTGGGTGTGGCAGGTAGCCTATTGGTTAGAGTGTTGGGCCAGTAACCTGAAGGTTACTGAATAGAATCCCCAAGCTGACAAGGTAAAAATCTGTTGTTCTGCCCCTGAACAAGGCAGTTAACCCACTCTTCCCTGGTAGGATGTCATTGTAAATAAGAAATGAAGGTTAAATAAAAATCTGTCCTGATATTTTTTTATTTGACATGCACTTTCCTCACATTAAAAGGTTGGATGGAAACCTGGTTAATGTAATGCCATTTTGAGGACCCCCCCACTAAATGTCGAACTGTTTCCTATCAAATTGAGTTATTTTATAGGCCCTACTTTATAACATTTTGAAAGAAAAATAAAATCCGAACAGTGCTCACTTCCTTTGTTTATTCAAGTTTGTTAATTTAAGCTAACATTTGAATTTAAACTGTATATATTTATAAACTTTTTGGGAAAGGTTTTGCACAAAAGCCGCACACCAAATTTCATTTAAATTTCATATAAACCCCACCCCTCTCCGTGTTGAAATCAATGATTGGTAGGATTCTGCCTCGCGTCGTTCTTCTTCCCATATAGGAGTGGTTATACTATGTGTCTATCTTCTATCTCCGCCCACCTTTTTGCACGCTCCCGTGCCTTGTTTTGGAGTTTTATCTATGGTCAGCGCACTCCCGATGCCCGAGCTATCGTTTGCTTCACACTGACATCATAGCGGATTACAATGTCAAATATTTTGGAAGCAGCACTAGCCTCCGGTTTTACACCCCGCGAGAGAGATTCGTCGTTTATATTCCAGTCATTTGAAATATAAAGTTGCAATATTTTTCGCATGAAACATTTTTGGGGGATGGAATGATGCATTCAAGTTAAGGTATGGAGTTATGAAAGCAACCCAAGTTGATATGCGCATATCTGTAATAGGGGAACTCAGTCGAAATATCATCGCATTCCCCATAGCTATATTACATAATTTAGAATAGGTGAAAAGTATGCTTATGTGTGGCCTACGTTTTTCTGCAGCATCACAACTTGAAATGGCATTGGTTGCATTTAAGTTACGGGGTTTCAAGACAGCGTGTTTATTATCAATTTCACTTGCTTTGGCAATGTAAACATAGGTTTCTCATGCCAATAAAGCCCCTTGAATTGAATTTATTCACAGCGAAGTCACAATGTTGATTGTATGTATGATTGTTTAGACTACTACAGCATATTATGGAAGTGCATGGTGAAAAAACCGTCGGGTCATGCTTATGGCAAAAAAGTTGTCGCGCTACGAAAAGCTCCCTCCCGCATTACGTAATAACAGACCAGCTGTTTAGAGATGCTCGTGTGAGAGGTGAAATACCCCTCTGATGACGATAAACATTTCAATCCCTCTCAACTAGCAGCAGCATGCGAGCTTGTGGTGAAATGTATCACCTCGGATATACAAAAACTGTCAAGAGCATTTTCCAATGGAACTTTCCACCCACTGCTCCGTTCCTCCGACTGTGTTTATCCAAACTGTAGAAGGCTGTGTTGCTGTAATACTGTAGAGTGAATTCCCTATTGGGTATTATTTATAACGTTAAACATAATATATATTATACATTATAAACCGGTTGGCCCTGAATGCTGATTCACTAAAAGCGCGGTATAGCAGACCATATACCACGGGTATGACAAAAATAATATTTCTACTGTTCTAATGACATTGGTAATCAGTTTATGATGTCAATAAGGCACCTCAGGGGGTTGTGGTATAATGGCCATATACAACACCTCCTCAGGCCTTATTGCTGAATTATAACACCTCCATTGTGATCATACTGTAATAGACCTACTTACTGTAAAAATGTTTGTCCATGATGAGGCTTATTTCGTTTGAAAAATAAAGTATGCCTACCACATACCCAACAATTTGCAGGTGCAGCCAGAGGTGAAAAAGTATAGTCATTGGATACTACTATAATATTAATAGGTTTCCCTAATGTAAAGAGCGTTGTGATTACTGTCCGTAAATGAAAAACTCCCTACAAATAAAATGTACTATTGTTAATATTTAATATATATTTTCATCCTGTCTTTTAAACTATGCCGCCATCCTATTTGATGTGTATATGTAGATATGCTGAATAACCCTGAGCCTAGGCTGCATTAAGCAGGACACAATGTTGGCCAATGTTCAGATAGACATGTGTTATGTAGAACAAACATGCCTCTCTGACGTATAGCACAAGGAATCACATCTGCTCTTTTCATGCCGTTTCTATCTGAAAGTTTCCACAAGGTTTGCATACTGAACCCGAGCCTGACCCCTGTGTCCCCTGTCTACAGGTCTATGTAACAGAGAGTGGGTCAGGTCAGGGATGCTGCAGCATCGGAGGGAATCTGACTCTCATGGCCTGTTTTCATCTGGAGAGACCTCCGACAATGACTGTGAGGTAACTTCATGTGTGTGTGTGTGTCTTTGTCTGTTTGAGCAGTATAACCCACACCGACTCAACCCTAATCATGAGAGTGCATGAGGGCAAGAGATAGGACATTTACCATCCCGTGTGTGGGTTTGTGTACGCATGTGTCTCAGTGTGTGTCTGTGTATGTGAGACATTGGTAATTAGGGCCCCACTGTTAGGTTTGTACTCTACACAACATGAAGAATACTTTCTAACCTCTGCTGCTGTCCAATTAGTGATGGACTGATGGCTCCAGATAAATCATTACTACTTTCTGCTCTCTCTCTCTCTCTCTCTCTCTCTCTCTCTCACTCATTCTCTCTTTCTCTCATTTTCTCTTTTGCTCTTTCACTCTTTCTCTCATTCTATCTTTCTCTCATTCTATCTTTTACTCTCTCTCTCATTCTATCTTTCTCTTATTCGCTCTCTCTCTCTCTTTCATTCGCTCTCTCTCTCATTCTCTCTCTCATTCCCCCTCTCTCTCTCTCTGTCGCTCTCTCTCTATATATATATTTATATCTGTCTCCTCTGTTTCTCTCTTCGTTCCTCATTTATCATGCTTATCTATCTGTTTCTTGCTCTGTCACACACACCATCTCTCTCTCATGCTGTTTCTCTCTCTCTTACTGTTTCTCTCTCTCTGTATCTCTCTCTTACTGTTTATCTCTCTCTGTATCTCTCACTTACTGTTTCTCTCTCTGCAGATGGGGGCAAGTTGTGGAGAAGTTGGCGTAGTGTGTTTGTGTGAGACTGGACCCTGCACACTATACTCTGAAGCACACACACAGACACCGGTGAGAAGTGGTGTTCTATAATATTATTTTCTACATCCAAGGGAAGATACAGAAGCATCAATCACCCTGGACGATATTTAAGCCGGATTCAATCCCAAACGGCACTATTACAGTGGGTTCTGGCTCTTCATTACAATGCTTCACTCCAACGCTTCGCATCAAATTTGCATACAGTGGAGCAGAGCTCAACTTTTCTACCAATCCGCTAGCAGGGCTCTCGCCGCTCACCTTCCCACAATCCCCCACACATTTCTCTGCGTGTGCCCTCGTTGAAAATGAATGGGGGCGGAACTTCTCCTGTTGAATTCGTTGTTAACGAAAACCGTACACTATAGTGAGCTTGACATTTAAGTGTAATAGTCAGTTGAGCCGACTTCTGCACCGTTTACTGCAAACATTGCCTTTAAAATCAGCATTGTCGACGATGCGCAATCGGATTGAGTCCCGGCGTTAGTTTGTTGTGCCTCGCTGAAATGCATATGTATCTCTCCCTATGCATTTCACCTACATACGTATCATGCTGTACACAGCTCATGACTCTCTCTCTCTTTCTCTTTCTCTCAGGACACACTGAAATGTGAACACTGTGGGAAAAACAGGGTAGTGATAACCAGATACTCAGAGGGATATGGCACAGAGGTAGGGTGTGTGTGTGTGTGTGTGTGTGTGTGTGTGTGTGTGTGTGTGTGTGTGTGTGTGTGTGTGTGTGTGTGTGTGTGTGTGTGTGTGTGCGTGCGTGTGCGTGCGTGTTCGTTCAATGACACAAATATTGATGTTACAAAACATCAGTACGGTTTCAACTCAGTATGGTTTATGGAACGTAATGCATATAATGTTGAATGATGATGCACACAAACATACTGAAGTATTACCTTTCTCAAAAATGTAGGTGGCTGAAACCAATGAGTGATTGTACTGCACACGTATACGTGTGTCTAATTCATGTGACTCATACTGTGCAGGAAGAGTGTGCCCTGTCCGATCCTCAGGGCGACAGCGATGCAGACGCTGACATCGAGGACACAGATTGCAGGTTCGACACACACCCACACACACACACAAACACACTGCTTACTCAACAATCGGTCACTCATAAACAGTACCTATTGTCTTTTCATTTTGTTGCTGTTTCGATTGGTCCAGACTACAGGAGCCAGGTTCTCTCCAGCGAATCAGTTCGCGGAGACGGAAGCGACCACGAATAGCACGGCAGGACACCACGGAGAGTGAGGACGATGGGGGGAGGAGTCACAGGAGTCACCGCTGGAACCTCAGACTCAGTCCCCACCGCGCTCACAACAGAACCTTACTAGAGGTACCTCAACCACACAGAACCACATCACAAACCTAATACACAACCACAGTTAAACCTCATCGCAAACACATAATGAAACTGCCATATATTGAAAGTCTCTCTCTCTCTCTCTCTCTTTCTCTCTCTCTCTCTCTGTCTTTCTCTCTCTCTCTCTCTCTCTCTCTCTCTCTCTCTCTCAGGAAAGTGTATCACAGGTCAGACCGTTAGTGATCTGTCGGCCCAGTATCAGAGGAGACGGTCAGGGGCCTCCAGTCGAAGGGCCCAGAACTGGCCCAAAATGGCTCTGGTTCCTGTGGCCCTCGTCTCTCTCCCTGCCTGTCGTTCTCCTCCTCTCCATCCCTCTCTCTCTCTCCTTAGTCATCGTCATCATATCTTTCCTGATGCCTCGGGCCAGTACTTGACCTCACTTCTCTGTTTTATTTCATTCATTGTAATATTTTTCATGGAGTAATATAATGATGCTTTAATCACCTCGCGTCACCACATCATGTTGTTAATTCATGTGTGTATACTGTAAACAAATCAAATCAGACCATAAGCCATAGCAGCATCAGACCATAAGTCATAGCAGCATCAGACCATAAGCCATAGCAGCATCAGACCATAAGTCATAGCAGCATCAGACCATAAGTCATAGCAGCATCAGACCATAAGTCATAGCAGCATCAGACCATAAGTCATAGCAGCATCAGACCATAAGCCATAGCAGCATCAGACCATAAGCCATAGCAGCATCAGACCATAAGTCATAGCAGCATCAGACCATAAGTCATAGCAGCATCAGACCATAAGTCATAGCAGCATCAGACCATAAGCCATAGCAGCATCAGACCATAAGTCATAGCAGCATCAGACCATAAGCCATAGCAGCATCAGACCATAAGTCATAGCAGCATCAGACCATAAGTCATAGCAGCATCAGACCATAAGCCATAGCAGCATCAGACCATAAGTCATAGCAGCATCAGACCATAAGTCATAGCAGCATCAGACCATAAGCCATAGCAGCATCAGACCATAAGCCATAGCAGCATCAGACCATAAGTCATAGCAGCATCAGACCATAAGTCATAGCAGCATCAGACCATAAGCCATAGCAGCATCAGACCATAAGTCATAGCAGCATCAGACCATAAGTCCTAGCAGCATCAGACCATAAGTCATAGCAGCATCAGACCATAAGTCATAGCAGCATCAGACCATAAGTCATAGCAGCATCAGACCATAAGTCATAGCAGCATCATACCATAAGTCATAGCAGCATCAGACCATAAGTCATAGCAGCATCAGACCATAAATCATAGCAGCATCAGACCATAAGCCATAGCAGCATCAGACCATAAGTCATAGCAGCATCATACCATAAGTCATAGCAGCATCAGACCATAAGTCATAGCAGCATCAGACCATAAGTCATAGCAGCATCAGACCATAAGTCATAGCAGCATCATACCATAAGTCATAGCAGCATCAGACCATAAGTTATAGCAGCATCAGACCATAAATCATAGCAGCATCAGACCATAAGCCATAGCAGCATCAGACCATAAGTCATAGCAGCATCAGACCATAAGTCATAGCAGCATCAGACCATAAGCCATAGCAGCATCAGACCATAAGTCATAGCAGCATCAGACCATAAGCCATAGCAGCATCAGACCATAAATCATAGCAGCATCAGACCATAAGCCATAGCAGCATCAGACCATAAATCATAGCAGCATCAGACCATAAGTCATAGCAGCATCAGACCATAAGCCATAGCAGCATCAGACCATAAGTCATAGCAGCATCAGACCATAAGCCAAAGCAGCATCAGACCATAAGTCATAGCAGCATCAGACCATAAGTCATAGCAGCATCAGACCATAAGCCATAGCAGCATCAGACCATAAGTCATAGCAGCATCAGACCATAAGCCATAGCAGCATCAGACCATAAGTCATAGCAGCATCAGACCATAAGCCATAGCAGCATCAGACCATAAGCCATAGCAGCATCAGACCATAAGCCATAGCAGCATCAGACTATAAGTCATAGCAGAATCAGACCATAAGTCATAGCAGCATCAGACCATAAGCCATAGCAGCATCAGACCATAAGCCATAGCAGCATCAGACCATAAGTCATAGCAGCATCAGACCATAAGCCATAGCAGCATCAGACCATAAGCCATAGCAGCATCAGACCATAAGTCATAGCAGCATCAGACCATAAGTCATAGCAGAATCAGACCATAAGCCATAGCAGCATCAGACCATAAGTCATAGCAGAATCAGACCATAAGCCATAGCAGCATCAGACCATAAGCCATAGCAGCATCAGACCATAAGTCATAGCAGCATCAGACCATAAGTCATAGCAGCATCAGACCATAAGCCATAGCAGCATCAGACCATAAGTCATAGCAGCATCAGACCATAAGCCATAGCAGCATCAGACCATAAGTCATAGCAGCATCAGACCATAAGTCATAGCAGCATCAGACCATAAGCCATAGCAGCATCAGACCATAAGTCATAGCAGCATCAGACCATAAGTCATAGCAGCATCAGACCATAAGTCATAGCAGCATCAGACCATAAGTCATAGCAGCATCAGACCATAAGTCATAGCAGCATCAGACCATAAGCCATAGCAGCATCAGACCATAAGTCATAGCAGCATCAGACCATAAGCCATAGCAGCATCAGACCATAAGTCATAGCAGCATCAGACCATAAGTCATAGCAGCATCAGACCATAAGTCATAGCAGCATCAGACCATAAGTCATAGCAGCATCAGACCATAAGCCATAGCAGCATCAGACCATAAGTCATAGCAGCATCAGACCATAAGCCATAGCAGCATCAGACCATAAGTCATAGCAGCATCAGACCATAAATCATAGCAGCATCAGACCATAAGTCATAGCAGCATCAGACCATAAGTCATAGCAGCATCAGACCATAAGTCATAGCAGCATCAGACCATAAGCCATAGCAGCATCAGACCATAAGTCATAGCAGCATCAGACCATAAGTCATAGCAGAATCAGACCATAAGTCATAGCAGCATCAGACCATAAATCATAGCAGCATCAGACCATAAGCCATAGCAGCATCATCGCCCTTTTCCACAACAATATTTCTGAACAGGCAGCTTGTGCTCTTCATATCTCTTTCTGTCTCTGTCTCTCTCTCTCTCTCTCTCTCTCTCCCACTCATTTGCAAAAATAGACCCCTTGGCTTGCTGCTTATGCTGAAGATGGTGTGATATGTGGGTGGCAAAGGGTTTTAGGGTTACACGTGTTTTGTAGGCTCAATAGAAATACATGTAAATTACCGACCTATGCAATCTACTGTTCCTGCTCTGTCTGTCTGTCTGTCTGTCTGTCTGTCTGTCTGTCTGTCTGTCTGTCTGTCTGTCTGTCTCTGTCTGTCTGTCTGTCTGTCTGGTAACTGAATCCATGCTCTGTCCTTGGCACATGAGTGAGTGCCCCCCCCCCCCCCCCCCCCCCCACTCTCTCACCCTCTTGTCTCTGAGGTATTTAGCCTGTGAATCCAGGGACCCATAGATCTAAATTACAATTTGGCCTAATTTAATGGAAGCAGGATTGCACAGACAGCCTACTCTGTGCAATGGCTACGTCTGAAACGGCACCCTATTTGCTACATGTAGGGAATAGGGTGCTATGTCATTCACAGGAGGAAGTTCATAAACTAGACTGTAACTAGGAAAGACAGATAATCCAGTACCCGTAAACCTGTATTGCACTGTAAGTGTTTGGTTATGAGGGGACCACCTACTCCTGCTTGTAAACCAGGTTATTACAAGTTTTATGTTTACTGTATGAAGGATGTATTCACCTCCGGCTTATAAAGTATGTCTGAAATCCACTGCTGTTATCCACTGTATCTGGGTCAGAGGAGGCTGGTGGAAGGAGCTATAGGAGGACGCGCTCATGGTAATGGCTGGAGTGGAATAAACCACATGTTTGACTCCGTTCCATTGATTCCATTCCAGCCATTAGAATGAGCCCTTTCTATAGCTCCCCACCAGCCTCCAGTGATCTGGGTGTTAGTTAATTTACATTTATAACCCCAAAAATGATCACAATGTATGTTAATCTTTATGCTTCATTGGGGCCACAGTAATCAAATAAAGCTATATTGTATTTTGACAATGTTTATTTTTTAAATTAATTTTATATTTACGTATATTTTTAAATATACTTTATGGGTTAAACTGGAACATGGATGTTGATTATTGGGCGATTTGAATTGCAAATGTATATCTGATTTAAATAAGTATTTATTCAAATGCTTATGACCACTCTTATGTTCCAAGTGCAGAAGTGTTAGTCATCAACATGGAAAGACTGCTTCTCTACATCTCTCTCCTCATTTCTTCAGGAGAGCAGGAGATGATGGAGTGAGTGAGGGAGGGAGAGAAAGACACAAAGGTGAGGAGTAGGAGGAGGAGAATAGAAAGAAAAATGAGGGCACCACTCACAACTATGAAACAGTGAGGACAGAATGGCATTCTGTGTTAAATATGTGAGTGGCAGCTCTCTCACTCTCACTCTCTCTCACACACACATGCACGTACGTACGCACACACACACACACACACACAAAAGGGCCTGGGGTGGGTGAGAGTCCCATAAGGAGGTTAGTTACTTAGCACCCTACTCCCTCCCTCTTCATCTTCCTTTAGGCTAGTCTCCATGGCAACCATCTGATTCATGCAGACTGAAAGACAGACTTTTTCATAGCTGGATTGAAGCTTGCCAGATCAGAGCCGCCTACAGGGCGAGTATTGTGAATAAAACAACATGCACATCTGCTATTTTATCAGCTCATAAAACATGTTATTTACAATTAGTTAATAAATCTTATTTTAGCTAACTTTCGTAGTTAGGAGTGCTACCAAAACATTTAAGGTTAGGTTTAAAATCAGCTATTCTGACTTTGTGGCTGTGACAGTTAGTGACCACTCTGCAGAGCTGCCTCCACTTCATGAGTCATCTCAGTAAATGTCAAATGCTGGCGTGTGTGTGTGTGCCTGAATGCTGGCGTGTGTGTGTGTGCCTGAGTGCGTGTGTTTGCGCTCTCTGTGTGTGTATACGTGTGTGATCCTTCTCTTAAAGAAGACTCTTAAAGAATGTTCTCCCTTTCTCTTGCTCCAGAATGCAGGAGAGGTGCCAAGGCTTTGGGATGTCTTGACATGAGAGAGGCCTTGGATTGAATCAGCTCAAACAGGCCCCTTTTACAGTTTAAGAACGCAATTAATGCATGCATGGAGACATTCTTTGCAACTTGTGTGCCTTTACAGATGTGGGATAAGTTTGCTACAATAGTTTTAATTTTACAATAGTTTTTATTTTATTTAACTAGGCAAGTCAGTTAAGAACAAATTCTTTTTTTCAACGACGGCCTAGGAACAGTGGGTTAACTGTCTGTTCAGGGGCAGAACAACAGATTTGTACCATGTCAGCTCAGGGGTTTGAACTTGCAACCTTCCGGTTATTAGTCCAACGCTCTAACCACTAGGCTACCCTGCCACCCCAGTGTGTTGTTTAGTTTTGAGATGTTTGTCGAAAGCGAGATCAGGGTCCAGAGTAACGCCAAGGTCCTTCACAGTTATTTTTTTGACAACTGTACCACCATTGAGATGAATTGTCAGATCAAACAGCAGATCTCTTTGTTTTTTGTGACCTAGACCTGTTTTGTCTGAGTTTAAAAGTAAAACATTTGCGGCAATCCACTTCCTTATGTCTGAAAAACAGTCTTCCAGGGTAGGCAATTTTGGGGATTCACCATGTTTCATCAAAATGTACAGCTGTGTGTCTTCTGCACAGTAGTGAAAATTGACATTGTGTTTCTGAATGACATCACCAAGAGGTAGCATATAGAGCCCCACAGTGGCAATAAATGTCACCTTGTTCTATAGAGATTTACATGGTTATCAAAACGTGACGCCAGGGTAGTCCTACACGAAACACAGCCCTTATTTGAAGTGTTTCTAAAAATCCCTTATAGGAAAGATTAACTGTGGAAAATGGTTGCAACCATTTCCCTGTTTGACCGCTAGGTTTTATGCAGATGTTGACATGGACAGACACAGCGATATCCATCAGTCTGGGTCCTGAGGTAGGTGTGTGGGGCTGGCAGGGGTGCTGGAGTTTGCCTACACTGGGGCCTTAGCAGCTCTGAACAGACACACACGGGCCCATATACAGACTGCAGCTACAACACTAGGGGCCCCCAGAGTTCTACAACTCTGCAGTGAGGAGAAGATGAAGGAGGGAGTAGAGAAAAGGGCAGGAGAGAAGATCTCTGCTGAAGAACAGATGAAGGCCATTCTTCAGTCCATCAGAGAGCTGTGATGTAGAGCTGGAGGTTGGTGGGACAAATCAAATCAAATGTTATTTGTCACGTGCCGAATAAAACAAGTGTAGACCTTACCGTGAAATACTTACTTACAAGCCCTTACCCAACAATGTAGTTAAAAATAGGAATTAAAAAAATATTTACAAAATTAACGATACTAAAAAAAGTAACACAAAATAACAATAACGAGGCTATATACAGGGGGGACTGGTACCGAGTCAATCAGATGCCAACCAGTTGCCACACCATGCAGTGATGCAACCAATGAGGATGCTCTCGATAGTGCTGCCGTAGAACTTTTGAGGATCTGGGGATCCATGCTAAATCTTTTCAGTCTCCCGAGAGGAAATAGGTGTTGTCGTGCCCTCTTCTCGACTGTCTTGGTGTGTTTGAACCATGATAGTTTGTTAGTGATATGGTCATCAAGGAACTTGAAGCTCTCGAACTCGCTCCACTACGCAGTCATGGGTGAAGGAGTACAGGAGGGGACGGAGCACGCGTCCCTGAGGGGACCATGTGTTGAGGATCAGCATGGCAGTGTTGAGGATCAGCATGGCAGATGTGTTGTTTACATCAGCTGATGTGAAAAGGGCTTTATAAATACATTTGATTAGTTTATTGATAATTACAGACGCCTGGTTGAGTAATCTGAAGTACCTGAAAAAGCCAGTAGATGTCACACTATCATATAGGAATACAAATTCTACTGTAAATAGTACAATAGCCATGTAAAAAGTGTGTTCATTTTTTTCCCCCTTTATTTAACCAGGTATGCGGGTTGAGAACAAGTTCTAATTTACAACTGCGACCTGGCCAAGATAAAGCAAGATAAAGTATAAGGAACCCACACTCAAAAAGAGAGCATTACAGCTGAGAAGTGGGAAAGAAAGAAAACACACATAGAACACTATAAACATACAGAACCAGGAGACGTCTAGAAAACAACTAGATAAAAGGTTGAAGGGGAACTGCAACAGCTGATTTGGCCATGTTTTTTGGCTTGCACCTCAAGAAATGCTGGCGGCCATGACAGGAACCAAACTTGAGTTGGCTTGGGGGTGTAGTTTGATGTGGGTGTAACTTGTTGGGGAAGTATCGGGCCAATGAGGACGTCATGAATACAGGACACACTTATATGAAAAAATAGCAGAAATAGTAGAAAAAGCTATAAAAAAAATACAAAAAAATTGAGTGACAGTGAGTTCATTCTAACTTTGGCAACAACACTTGTCCTACTTATTTCACAACAAGATGGATCCTGTGATGTCACATGCGATGTGTTCAGCAATTACGTGGTAGAAACCCTGATGATACCTGTAATAGAGGAGGAGGACATGTTGACAGAAAACACAATGAAATAGTTTCACATAGCAACTACACACACACACACTGTTTGATTGTAGAAAGCAAAGCCAATGTTTGACAAAACGCCTTTGAAAACTACGGCCCGGTCGACAGAGTAATATATACAGTATTTATACTTCCAGAACATTGAGGATCAACCATTTAAAAGTTATGCGAACTTATCTTGGTAATAAATCTGAAGAGCGACGATAGTTACAGATGATTACCTGCAGGAAGGCCGTAAACTTCCACCTCACACAGAGTGAGAATCTTGTTCTGTCCAGGGATCACAACAACAACATAGCGACCGTCCATCTCATTACACTGGAACGTGTTGGTCTCTCCTGCTGGGATGTGGGAGATGACAACACATCTGAGAGTGAGAGAGAGAGAGTGAGGGGGAGAGAAAAATATAATGAGAGTGAATGAGGCCGCTCTACAGTTTACCATAGAGAAAACCATCAGTCTGTTCAATATACTGTTTAGCCATAGAATATCTACAGAAGCATGGATGAAGACCAATGTATCCAAATTTCTTCAACACGGGACATACAATTCCACAGATGTCTATGTATCACCATCAAGTCTCTCAGGAACAACATCTCCTCTGTTGGTGATGGTGACAGCTGTCACTCTGTACAGATCCAGCAGGTCCACTCTCCACCAGGGGTTGGTCTCCTGTTCAGTGTGTGTGCAGGATATTTTGTGATAGTTTGATTCTCTGTTGCCATCAATGGCATTGTTAGCCTGGCCATCCTCATACATTGATTACTGGCTGGCCACTCCTTTCAATGCCACGTTTCCTGCAGGGACATAGAAAATGTTTTAATACAGAAATTAAAAGTTACTGTTAATCATCTGACAGTGTATGAATTTGAAATGTTTACAAGATGGGGGACTAGTAGTAATGGAAGGAGGGGTGGAGGGAAGAGAGGTGTTTGGGTCTGAAAAAGAGGTCAAGAGTTCACCGTTATTATTTACATGTGTCATCGAGCCTGGCCCCCCACACTCGCTGTCCATCCAGCTGTTGGTGCTCTAGAGAGTTCAGTTTAGCTTCCAAGCCGCTGAGTCCGTCCACATGTACTTCCACCTCACACAGATGGAGATACTCCTTCCTGCCAGGGATGACCATAACAACATAGCGACCCTTCATCTCATTAGGTGTGGAAGGTGTGGGTCTCCCCTGTTGGTATTTGGGAGATGACATCACATCTGAAAGAGAAAGAGATAGAGGTATAGAGAAAAGTAGTTAATGATGGTGAATGAGTATGCTCTAGAATGTATCAGAGAATACCATCAGTCTGTTAAATATATAGCCACAGAATAGCTACAGAAGCATGGATGAATACCAATGTATCCAAATATCTTCAAGACGGGACATAAAAATGTACAGATGTCAATATGTGACCTGGGGTTGTTGATGCCGTTGTTCTCCAGTGAGTTTCCGATGCGAATCTCAGCACCATCAAGTCTCTCAGCACAGCAGTGCATAGTGCTGATATTGATAGCTTTCACTCTGTACACACCCAGAAGGTCCACTCTCCACCAGGGGTTGGTGTCATCCTGAGTGTGGCTGCAGGATTGTTTGTTATATTCAGGTTCTCTGGTCCCATCAATGGCATTTGAAGCTACACCGATTTCATATAGAGATGACTGAGCGGCTACTCCTTTCAACACCACATTTACTGCAGGGATTAAGAAAATAATGTTTTAATACAGAAATGACAAGTTATTGTTAGTAATCTTACAGTGTATGAATTTGAAATGTTTAGAAGATGGGGAGATAGTAGTGGTGGGAGGAGGAGTGGAGGGGTGGATGTTGGAGAAGAGGGGAGAGAAGATGGGGGATAGAAGTGGTGGGAGGAGAGAGGTGGATGTCGGAGAAGAGATGGGGGATAGAAGTAGTGGGAGGAGAGAGGTGGATGTCGGAGAAAAGATGGGGGATAGAAGTGGTGGGAGGAGAGAGGTGGATGTCGGAGAAGAGATGGGGGATAGAAGTAGTGGGAGGAGAGAGGTGGATGTCAGAGAAGAGATGGGGGATAGAAGTGGTGGGAGGAGAGAGGTGGATGTCGGAGAAGAGATGGGGGATAGAAGTGGTGGGAGGAGAGAGGTGGATGTCGGAGAAGAGATGGGGGATAGAAGTAGTGGGATGAGGAGTTGAGGGGAGAAGTGTGGTTTTGTATAAGAGGGGAGAGAGTATGGGCGGGTAGTATTATAGGCTCGGCCCTAATTTATGTGTATTCTGTCACCTGGAGCTGCATGGAATGTTATCTTGGAACACTTGAAAGCACAAAGGACAATGCCCGAAGACTAGTCAGCATCTCCACCTCTGATGGGCCAAAATGTATCTCTGTTACAGTACCCAGAGACTATTGTGATAGAATAGTACTATAGTATCCATGTTTGGTATGTATCATGTAATAGATCTTTAGATGGTTCTTAATGTCTGTGAAGCAATCTTTTTTTTAAAGTACATTTAATGTGGAAAAAAAAATGAAAGGACTTTCTAATTTATCTGCATAAACCCATTTGGACTTGGCACTATACGCTTCTATCTGTAATCCAGTCACAAGCCTGAACAAATACAGACGGACCAATCAGAACATGTCTTTACCATCTCCCTGGTCTAGCTAGTTAAGCCAGTGATAATGTCACCCAAGCAACAACAAGAAACAGCACTGTAAGAAATCTTAAAGTAAATTATGTTGTCACAGTTTTTCAGTTATGACAATAAGTTGTCTGATTATCACAATACATTTCTTAATGTAGTTGATGATGTGTTCTTACTATCTTGGTAAAATAGCTACAGTCTTCTTAGAAACTGAACTTGTCTAATTCAGAAGTGTTAGATAGAACCTTATGGCTGAACCCAGATTGACACTTCAGAGCACTCCCCTAATAAAACTGATTTACAAATGTCTCAGGATGTTGATGCTCTGTACTTTAGGTACCTTTAAAGTGAGTACCTTAATGAAAATAATTTACTTCAAAACAGTTCTGAAATCTGGGGTGTGAAAACCCAAGGTCACAGAATCGTTGTCTATTTATTGTGGCTACCAGACAGCGCTTTTCATTATTTTGTCTACAACACATTTGAATTCTATTATAATCAATTTGACAACCAATTCCAAATGCATCACAAGTAAATGATCTGCAAGGCAAACGCAGCGTTCCATTGGAAATGAGTGTACTTCTGGTGTACCACAATGAAAATCACTGTCGGTGTCATCGAGGTGGGAACCAATGAGTGACAAAATGTTACCAAGCCTGTCCAGATCATTTCAATTTATCAGTCTCACGTCAAAGTTGAGTCCAGAGCCTTGAGGCTCGAGTCCACACCTCTGGTGTTTATAATATCATACATGATAAATATTACTGTCCGCTACAGTATTGGAAGGAGGAGGAATGGGAGGAAGAGTGGTAGAAGTTGGGGAAGAGGGGAGAGAAGATGGGGGGATAGTGGTAGTGGGAGGAGGAGCGGAGAGGGGTGGATTGATGAAAAAGAGGTCAAGTGTTCACACTTATTATTTACATCTCTACCCAGTGAGCAAGACTGGTTGAAAATATGTCTTACCTCTGTTGTCTCTCTTCAGCTCCTGTACTTCAGCTTCCAGCTCTGTCTTCGTGGCATTGAGCCTGGCCACCAACACTCTTTGTCCATCCAGCTGCTGCTGCTCTAGAGTTCAGGTTTTCTTCCAAGCCTCTCAGTCTACCCACTTCAACTTTCTGGGCCTCCAGGTCTTCCTCTGTAGCATTGCTTGGCCTCCAGAGCTGCTACCTTATTAGATGTACCTTCACTCTCTTGCCTCAGTGTGTCTACTCTTGCTACCTGCAACTTCAGTTTTGCGTTTGTTGCACTGAGGTCCTCCTCCGGGGTTACAATCTTGCCCAGCTGCTTTTCCATACAGTCCACTCGATCTTTCAGGAGATTAAATGGATTTACCGGCTCACCACAGACGGTGTATGGTAAGGCCATGGACAGGCAGGCCAGTAGGAGGAGAGTAGTCATCGTTCCCATTGTCAAGGGATGTTCAAAGGTAAGGTCTCTACACTGACTGGCTCGGTGCAGTCTTGGTGCTCCTTTGTAGTTAGTCGTCAAGTGACTGAGTGTCAAGACGGTGATGATTAACCTGTTTTTCCCAAGGGGAGGATCATTTTTGTCTTGTGATGGCAAAGCAGTAAACTAGAAACAACTCACGTGTGCAGCTTAGACGGAACATTGCACTCACTGTTCAAGATAGAGAGCTGGAGAAATTCTGGGACTGTCTACACAAGGAAATGTTCTGACATTTTTATATGCTACTAAGCCGTGTCGTGATCATTTCCTCGTTTGAAGACTGCTCGAGCAACATAACAGAAAAGGGGGGAGGACAAGGAACACATTTGGGTGGAGTTCAGTCAACCTCATCATGTCAAGAAACCATCAATTGTTTTTTTAAGACAGAGTGAAAAGCACCATCACGTGACAAATGAGAAGGTAACCAAGAACAAGGAAGACATTAACATGCTGTGCCAGGCCCAGTGATGGTTCACACACTGTGGTAGCATTGCCACTGGATCTAATGTTCAAGAGAACATAATAATCAATGAAATAAACATTTTATTAAAACAATATAGCCATTAAGAGATTCTAAAGTACAGTTTACAAAAATATGTCAGAAGAGCTTGAAAATCAAGTAAAAACTATCAATCTTCTCCAATAACAGTTCAAGTAATGTCATTTAACCCACATGTTTATAATATGAGAGAAAATATTAAGGGAGATAATAAATGTTCTCTAAAACATTGACAACACTATTGATAGGCAGTGAATAACGTGCCCACTGGTCAAATCAACATTGTTTCATAGTACCCACAAAACACCAGTCTCAACGTCAACAGCGAAGATGAGACTCCGGGATGCTGGCCTTCTAGGCAGTTGCAAAAAAAACCCGTCTCAGACTGGCCAATAAAATGCAAAGATTAAGATGAGCAAAAGAACAGACACTGGACAGAGATACTCTGCCTAGAAGGCCAGCATCCCAGAGGTGCCACTTCACTGTTGATGTTGAGACAGGTGGTTTGCAGGTACTATTTAATGAAATTGCCAGTTGAGGACTTGAGGCATCTATTTCTCAAACTAGACACTAATGTACTTGTCCTCTTGCTCAGTTGTGCACCGGGGCCTCCCACTCCTCTTTCGATTAAGGTTAGAGCCAATTTGCGCTGTTCTGTGAAGGGATTAGTACACAGCGTTGTACGAGATCCTCAGTTTCTTGGCAATTTCTTGCCTGGAATAGAATGACGAGTGTCAGAAGAAATGTCTTTGTTTCTGGCCATTTTGAGCCTGTAATCAAACCCACAAATGCTGATGCTCCAGATACTCAACTAGTCTAACGAAGGCCAGTTTTATTGCTTCTTTCATCAGAACAGTTTAGCACAGTTGAAGGATTACGCAAATGGAAAACCGCTGGCCTCCTGTGAACCTAACATTACACCAGATCGTTACCATCATTAGCTCTTTCACACATCGCCAAAATGTTATATTGTCCTTTTTAACTTAATTACTGACTAAAACAGTAAGAGACTTAATTCCTTCCAGCACTCAATGAAAAGCACCAAATAAACCAATTTTCGCCAAGACTTATTTTGTTTGTGTCAAATATTAACCACATTATGCATTTGAGAATGCTGTATTCACTTCCAAATCATACACTAAACAGTCTTGCAAAATGTGTGCACTTCTGTCCTTTAAGGTTAACATTCAACAGTTTTTTCAACAAATGCATGTAGAATATTTTTGCCAACAAAAAAACCGAGGCTCATTAAGAAAAGGATTTGTGCATGACTTCTGTCATTTCAAGTTTAGCAAGTCTAAGTGCAACAATTAAACACATTTATAAAAATGTAATAAAATAAACATTGGAACATACAAAATATGTGGCCCGTAATAAAAACAAAGTTAACAAATAATCCAGCAAGATGTGCATGACTGCAACAAAATGAATTTTAACACTGTTTTAAACACTGAATTATTACATTCTACACATGCGCATTGCAAATAATGTACAAATAAATCAGAAGTAGTGAAAAATGACTGCAATGTTGCTTGCACAATCTTTTTGCCATTTTGGTTAAAAAAAATGTTTTTTTTAAATACAAGTGCTACATTTTAAGGAGGCTATAACCATTAATAACGTATTTATTCTATTTAATGAACATGTGTTCAACAACACTGCTCTGTGTCTGCTCCACCAACACACAAATGTAGGAGACTTTCAACCTATGAGACCATCTTAGTCTCAGTCCATTGAGCAAACTAAATTAAATAGTTATTTTGAAAAATTGTATGACTTCTAATTTTCAACTTCCAAAGTTAAACACAAAAAAAATATGCATTACAAATTCCAGGCGTCAGTCTTCTTCAAGCTTAGTCACTCCAGAAGCTTGTTTTTTAGGATCCGCGCCTTGGACGACAACCTCTGCCCATCCAGATTTAGAAGAATATTCTGCAGGATTTCAAAAGTGCATTAGAGCTCTGGTGGGTAGCTTAGGTTCAAACCGTATATCAGTCCAAATAACAGCGCACACGCCATTGCAATGTTCCCCAAACCACACTGAGGACCTCCAAACCTTCAATCAGGACACCGATGTCCTCTGGGTCATCTCCAGGCTCCGCTCCCTCCTTCTGTATGACATCACAGTTTGCTCCATGGAAGCGTTGGACTTGAGGTCTGTGGAGTAAAATATGACTAAACACAATTTCTGAGTCTAGACAAAGTATGGCAAGAGACTGGAGGCAAGACAGTTAAATATGCTGATTGCTGATCATAAACATTTACAATTTTATGAAGAAAAGTAAAAAATTAAGTCATAGTTGGAGATGTACAGAAGTAATACAGATGCATACATGTCAAAAATACTACAAATTGAAATCTAAGGTTGGACATCCCAGTGAGAACTGAAAGCATTCATTGGAGAACTAGGGAAGGAAGTAACATCTAGTGTATGTAACTCACCATATATTCCTTCACAAGTTTCTCATGGTCTTCGTTTAGGTAGATGCACAAGGACTTGAGGACGCATGCCCGTCTTGTATGTATTGTGTCATCCTGAGGAAAAAAGGGAACCCATTCTGATAATACTCAGCATTTTGAAAAAATAACTCTGCAGTCTTGATAACAAACTGCAAGTTTTGAAAAGTTTTGAGCATGGTTATTGTGTGGTAGACAACACTTAGGTCCCAGGAGCCCAAAAGACAAGTACTCAACATCTATATAAGATCTCAACCAAATCAGACATGAAATGAAGCAACCACACACACAGGGTGGATTTCATTTTGACCAAAGAGTTCACCATGTGATCTGACCAATTACTTCCTCATCCCTGGCTGAAGCTGATGTAATCCATATAATCACGATGAAGTGTTTTAATTAAGTGAAAACCTACATATTCTTGGCACTTTTGCCCATCATATGTCTAGAGAATTATGCTCATGCAATTGTCATGACAGGGGCATAACAAATATTTTATAAGCATAGGTCTACCCATTTTAATACAAACCTTGGACATGGCCACCATGAGATGTATCCTTTTTCTTCCAAACCTTTGCATCGAAAGATCTCCACCATGTGTGGAGAGTACCCGGTTGAGCTCAACAAATAATGTAGATAGCAGAGGTGCAGTAGATATGCGCATGAACTCATTCATCTGAAAACATAAAAATTCAAATGCACTTGTCACTCACCCTATCAGAACATCACAACAGTATACACAGGAAGACAGGAAGGATGAACAATTAATTACTAGCCGTTTGATCACTATATTATATCAACATCAGTGAGGGGAGACAACTGGTCAACACTTTGATTTGTCACCAGCTTCCTTTTCTTGTGTGTGTGTGCACACTGGTGGCATATATAAAACCTGAGCACATATAGGACACACACTTCTTTCTCAGTGAACAGAGCTGGACATCTGGTTTTGAAGTCTGCAACCAAGGGCTGTCCTTGAAAAACTTCTTGCCTTCTGTCACTATACGGTCATTGTTTCTCTTCTTAATCTCTGAAAGTAGTGCAATTCTCTCATTTTCCAGACTCTGTGGTTTCTCCTTTCGGATGCTGCGGACAGTAATTGACTTCTGCTTTTCTGGGCTTTTTCACATTCAACACTGGCAGATATTCGTCTTGGGCCTTGTTCTTTAGTGAATTTATCATCACCTCAGCACATCCCAGGCCTCTTAGGGTGAGGGGTCCTCTCAGGATCACTCACCCTGTGTCCCCACCCCATTCCTCACTGGAAACTTGGCACCTGAAACACTGTAGTGCTTTTGAAACAAAAACTCACGGGATAACAAATTCCGAGCATGAATATCTGGCAACTTCAGAAGAACAGACAGGGTCAGTGAATCCATGTGTTTTTGGAACACTTCACATGATATGTCACATGGGGATTTTCAAGTGATGACATTACCTTTCACATGTGGATTCAATTGAGTCAGAATAACTGATAACTAAAATAGCAGTGCTAAGTGCAACATAATGGCACCAGAGAGGATGGTCACCATTTTACAGGCTCCTGACCAATTGTGCACTTTGTGGGTTTTTTTTTATGTGACCGAAAAGTGCTTCTGGACATAAGAACAGCAATTACTCACCTCAAACTGGATGAAGATTTTTTTTTTTTCGTAATGAGTCAGATGTGAAGACCATTAGGCGGGTAAACAAGGACATACGACAATCAATGCTGAAGCAGGAAACAGAGCGGGGAACCAGACATATAGAGGGAAGGTAATGACAGAAGTGATGGAGTCCAGGTGAATCCAATAATCACTGATGCCTGGCGCGGGGGAAAGCGGGAGCAGGCGTGACAATACGAGTATCTATTTCTTTATTAACTGCTCAACACAGAATGGCCGCATGTGCACACTGCCTCAAATATTTTGGGAGAAAATATTTATATTTTATTCAGCTTTGTTCAATTGTATTGTCACGGTTGTAATAATGAGGAAACCAAGGCGCAGCGTGATAAGCGTACATAACTCTTTTAATAAAGAGAGAATCCTGAACAAACCGTGAAGCTATATGACTAGTGCAAACAGGTAACTAAACCTAGAATAACAACGCACAAACTATCCAAGGAATATGGCTACCTAAATATGGTCCCCAATCAGAGACAACGATAAACAGCTGCCTCTGATTGAGAACCAATCAAGGCAACCATAGACATAAAAACACTGAACACCTAGACAAGGTAACCCCATAAACATACACAACCCCCTAGACAATACAAAAACTACACAAACCAGCCTCGTCACACCCTGACCTAACCAAATAATAAAGAAACAAAGATAACTAAGGTCAGGGCGTGACATGTATACTTGATACTATAAAATAATATAAAATAATGCCACGGAATGATGAGCAAATTTTGCCTGTTAATTAACTAGTGTATCCCACAGCCATTTGGCATAGCCAGATCAGGACCCAACATAAAGACAACTCATAGTATGCTATTCTTTTCTTCTGAAATTGACTACATTTCTGCATATCATGCATCTTTAGACCTGTCTAAAATATATCATGGATTATTGTGAAGGTGTAGGCTATATTACATGGCTTTACATCACACCCTGGCCATAGAGAGGCTTTTATTCTCTATTTTGTTTAGGCCATGGTGTGACTAGGGTGGACATTCTATGTTCCTTTTTCTATGTTTTTATATTTCTTTGTTTTTGGCCGGGTATAGTTCTCAATCAGGGACAGCTGTCTATCGTTGTCTCTGATTGAGAACCATAATTAGGTAGCTCTTGCCCACATGGGTTTTGTGGGTAGTTATTTTCTGTTTAGTGTGTTTTGCACCTGACGGAGCTGTTGCAGTTGTTTCTTGTTGTGTTCAGTTTAATAAATAACATGAACATGCTGCACCTTGGTCCTCACCTTCTTCCACCAATGGCCACTTTATTCGGCCTTTTAAAATGTCTTGTAGACTATGTGTAAGCCAGGAGATGCAAAATGTGTTCATGTTCATTAACAGTCAATTACCGTGAGACCGACAGTTCTTATTTTTGACAATCACCGGCTGACAAAATGTTGTGACCGCCACAGCCCTAGTTATTACTGACTAAAGGTGTCTGACTTTAAAGTAAGCACACTGTCATGCGATGTAGAGTCTTTATGGATGTGTTTTGAATGACCAAAGGGGTCTCACTTCAGACAAAGTATTACAGGACACATAAAGTGTCAATAAATAGCATAGAACCTTCTGCTGATTTCTGAAGGTTGTCATGGTTCACAGGTTACTGTAGAGTGTGAGAGGTATTTAGATGGGCAGTTGGATCTGCCAAGCTTGTGTGTGTGTGTGTCAGAGCCAAGATGGTTTGGAGGAGTCCAACCTGAGACTACCTAGCCACCAGGTATTCCTCTTCTGTTCCCAGGCTGGAAGAGCAGGGCTTGATTACAAACTGCTACGATGGCGGCAACATTTTTTGGTCTGATCTTTCAGCGGGAAGAGGGTGAATGTGTCAAAGACCTGACTGGGTCCAGCACCACATGGTATGGCTCGTTATATTGTTGTTTGTGTACTGAGGAACATGTAACTTGGTTCCAGAAGAAAGCCAGGTTGACATGTATTGTCATGATCTTGCCCTGGAAGTAGAATTGAGCGATTGCCACTGGATGGGCCAGCTGCAAAGTCAAAATTGGCTTAATTGTAAAAAATATCCTGAAAACGAAAATGTGCTTTTAGGTCTTAATCTAAGGTTAGGTTTAAAACCGTATGTTATGACTTTGTGGCTGTGCCATTTAGTGACCTCTCTGATGAGCTGCCTCAAGTACATAAGTCATCCCAATAAATGCCAACCTACGTGTGTTTGTGTGTGTGTGTGCGTTCGTGCGTGTGTGTTTGCGCTCTCTGTGTGTGTGTGTGTGTGTGTGTGTGTGTGTGTGTGTGTGTGTGTGTGTGTGTGTGTGTGTGTGTGTGTGTGTGTGTGTGTGTGTGTGTGTGTGTGTGTGTGTGTGTGTGTGTGTATTTGCGCTCTACGCTGTGTGTGTGTGTGATCCTTCTGACCCATAAAGAATGTGTTGTCCCTTTCTCTTGCTCCAGAATGCATAATGGAGGAGAGGTGCCAAGGCTTTGGGATGTCTTGACATGAGAGAGGCCTTGGATTGAAGCAGCTCAAACAGGCTTCAAGTCAGGCACCAAGATGCCCAGAACAGTTCCCTTTTACAGTTCATTAAGGACGCAACACTTTATTACATACAGTAGCTAAAACATGCAAGGAGACATGCATGGAGACTGTCTTTGCAACATGTGTGCTGTTATCTCTGAGACAGACATAGTCTCATCTAGGGTGCAACTTATAAGCACTTAGTATTAGCCATATACAGAATCCCACAGTTTGACCAACTTTGGACAAACAACATTCCATTGATTTCGGACATTCATTATTTCATGTTCATTCATCATTTATGAAGGAAATAAGTATGGCATGTAAAAAGAGAGATGGGTCATTAATGTAACCCAAGATCAAGATAAGGTTATGGAAATTCTATCCCCAAAACCACAGCAAGAGCCATCATCAGACCAAAGCAATATGAACCACATAGATAGTGGTAATGCAATAATAATAATATATATAGTAGTATTGTAATAATATATAGTGGTATTGTCATAATATATAGTGGTATTGTAATAATATATAGTGGTATTGTAATAATATATAGTGGTAATGTCATAATATATAGTGGTAATGTCATAATATATAGTGGTAATGTCATAATATATAGTGGTAATGTAATAATATATAATGGTAATGTCATAATATATAGTGGTAATGTCATAATATATAGTGGTATTGTAATAATATATAGTGGTATTGTAATAATATATAGTGGTAATGTCATAATATATAGTGGTAATGTCATAATATATAGTGGTAATGTCATAATATATAGTGGTAATGTCACAATATAGTGACGTTGCCATTCTGCCCTTGAGCAGTTAAACCCCCCCAACAAAAAACCTGCTCCTCGGGAACCGATGACATGGACGTCGATTAAGGCAGCCCCCTGCACCTCTCTGATTCAGGGGTTGGGTTAAATGTGGGTTAAATGTGGAAGACACATTTCAGGTGAATGCATTCAGTTGTACAACTGACTAGATATACCCTTTCCTCTCCCAGATACCCCAGCGTTTGGCTGTGGAGGAGCAACACAATCCCTCCGACGCTCTAAGCATGCCATAACCCAACTGATCCCCTAGTCACATGCACTGGGAGGTGGCATCCAATGTCTTGGAGAAAGAAGCCTTGGGATTCGAGGAGCTCGAACAGGCTCCAAGCTTAGAACATTCCCCTTTTTACGGTTCCAGGTTCTTGACCTTCTCTGCTTCAAGTGTAATACACAGTACAAACTACAGAGAAATGAATACAAACACAGAGCAATTATTTGAGAAAACAAGTCAGGAAATAATGAATGCTGATAAAATGTTATGGGCAAACAAAGAGAATATGGGAGAATGACAAGATGCAGTCAGTGTAGGTCATTCATCTCCATCAACTAACATAACCAGAAAGGTATTGCATGGTCAAATTGGGGACATACTGTTGCAACTCTGAATCGAAAAAATGAAATGAAAATTGTTATTATTAGTCCCTACCGTGGGACAACTTTGAGGGATGAGAACATGGACCAGAAACAGAGACAATTACTTATCGTTTACTGTGAGGTCTGATCTGTATGACTTCAGGGGTTTATATATAGCAGCCTGTCTGGTTGAGTGGGGGTTTATAAATGGTTCTGTCAAACAGGAGTTAGAACACACAAGAAGAGGGAAGGGAAGGAGGAGACAACGTAGATACCTGACCCTGTAGAGAGTGGGGAAGAGAACTGCACTAAGATCACACACAGTCAGTCAGATAGCGAAGGCTGAGAGCTCTTTTAGTGTGGCTACAAATTTGTGTAGTATTTTTTATAAAAATAAAAATAAATTATATAATAGTAAGCTGCATGTGTATGGAGGCAGTGTTGGACATTTGTTGAGATAAAGACTGTTGCTGTTGGAAGCGATGGCTTTATCTGGACCATGCTTCCAGAGGGGTTTGGAGGCTCTATGGAGGCAGGATGAAGAATTTAGGGGGGATAAGCACAATATAGATCGAGATGGAGAAGAGTGTGCAGGAGAAGTGAAAGAAAAGGATTGTGGGGATCAGGTGAACACAGAAGAAGAAGATAAAGATGATGAAGCATTTAGAAGGGAGGAAAACAGTCAAATACATCTAAAGAGAGAGACAACTGAAGAAGAGGAGGATGAGCTTCAAGAAGTGAACAAAGAGTGGACAGCTGTTGGGGGGCAGAAAGGTGGAATAGAGGATGTGGATTCAATAAGGGTATACGGCAGAGACTCCTATACAAGAGAAATGTTCCAAACCCTGCAGCAGCTCAGGGACTCCTCTCTCCTCACTGACCTGACTCTGAGCACTGAGGCCGGGCAGCGTCTCCACGCGCACTCCCCTGTCCTGGCTGCTGTCAGCTCCCTCGTACACCAGAGACTGCAAGAGAGGGATGAGGAGAACGAGAGGAGAGATGTTGACATGTATATACAGACAGAGATATCCATCAGTCTGGGTCCTGAGGTGGGGCTTGTGGGGCTGGCAGGGGTGCTGGAGTTTGCCTACACTGGGGCCTTAGCAGCTCTGAACAGACACACACTGGCCCAGATACAGACTGCAGCTACAACACTAGGGGTCCCCAGAGTTCTACAACTCTGCAGTGAAGAGGAGGAGAAGATGAAGAAGGGAGTAGAGACGAGGGCAGAAGAGAAGAAGATCTCTGCTGAAAAACAGATGAAGGTCAGTCTTCAGTCCATCAGACAATTGTGGACAAAGAGAGTGGGCTGTGATGTAGAGCTGGAGGTTGGTGGGGCATCATTTCATGGTGAGTAGACTGAAGTCACAATACATCACGACTATGTACTGTAGAATGATATATTTTCACAATTTCACAGTATAAATCCAACCTCATAGTATGGAATTATACACTGAGCGTGCAAAACGTTAGGAACTCTTTCCATGACATAGATTGACCAGGTGAATCCAGGTGAAAGCTAGGATCCCTTATTGATGTCACATAAATTCACTCCAATCAGTTAAATTCACTCCAATCAGTGTACTGTAGTTGAAGGGGAGGAGACACATTAAATAAGGATTGTTAAGCCTTGAGATAATTGAGACATGGATTGTGCCAATCAGAGGGTGAATGGGAAAGAGAAAAGATTTAAGTGCCTTTAAATGGGGTATGGTAGTAGGCAGAGGTGTTGACTTGAGCAACATGACTTGGACTCGAGTCAGAAATATGATGACTGCAAATTGACATTGACTTTAACACCAATGACTCGTGATTTGACTTGGATTTGAGCCTTTTGACTCGACCTGACTTGATACCCTCCCCAACCCTCCCCAACCCTCCCCAAGCCCAAATATAAAAATGATGCTATTAAAAAAGTGTGCAGCGCATCAACTCTTCATTTAACCGATTACATTTTGAATCGGACAGCAGCCAATCAAATTGTGCCAGCTGAGAAAAAGTTGTGCGTGGCAGTGCAGAGGAACGTCGGCGGGTGAATTCAGATGGAGCCCATGGAAAGACACCCCAAATTATTATTTTTGGATATAAAGACACAATACATTTTAGCAAAGGTGTCAGCTAGAGATGACGTGCAGGAGCATGCCGGGATTTGTAGTCTTGCATGATGTCTACTTTTATGCTAATTATAATTTTTGAATCTGAGAGTAAATCGAGCTGAATATATTGATAAAAGTCACCTTGTACGAGGGAGATTTACATGGTTATCGAAACGTCAAGCCAGGGTAAGCCTACACAAAACACAGCCCTTATTTTTAAGAGTTTCTAAAATCCACTATGAGAAAAATGAACGGCAAAAGTAAGGATTGGAAACGTTTCCCTGTTTGACCGCTAGGTTTTATGGGTATTATGACACCTCCACTGTTGGGCTCTATTCTCCCGCTAGAATGTAAGATGGGCTATGTATCTTCTAGTGATCTATTCAGGGCACAACTTTCACTGGGGACTGGGGGTATATGCCCCCCCCCCCCCCCCCCCACACATTCTGAAATTGCATTGTTGTCTCCCCCAGTTTTACCATTGGAATGTGATACAAACGAGACAACGGTGTGCTTTTGTTACGGTGCGTGAATGAGGACCCAAAAGCGAATTAACGTAAACAGAACTTCTTTAATAACAAAACATAGGTAGGCTCAGATGGACCGGCAGATTCCGACAGGACAGGACAAGGTTGCAGCAAACATGACGATAGTCTGGTTCAGGCATGAAAAACACAAACAAGAATCCGACAAAGACAGGAACAAAAACAGAGAGAGATATAGAGGACTAATCAGAGGGAAAAAGGGAACAGGTGGGAAAAGGGGTGACGAGGTAGTTAGGAGGAGACAAGGAACAGCTGGGGGAAAGAGGGGGAGAAAAGGTAACCTAATAACGACCAGCAGAGGGAGACAGGGTGAAGGGAAAGGACAGAAACAAGACACAACATGACAATACATGACAGTACCCCCCCACTCACCGAGCGCCTCCTGGCGCACTCGAGGAGGAAACCTGGCGGCAACGGAGGAAATCATCGATCAGCGCACGGTCCAGCACGTCCCGAGAGGGAACCCAACTCCTCTCCTCAGGACCGTACCCCTCCCAATCTACTAGGTACTGATGACCACGGCCCCGAGGACGCATGTCCAAAATCCTACGGACCCTGTAGATGGGTGCGCCCTCGACAAGGATGGGGGGGGGGGGAAGACGAGCGGGGGCGCGAAGAACGGGCTTGACACAGGAGACATGGAAGACCGGGTGGACGCGACGAAGATATCGCGGAAGAAGAAGTCGCACTGCGACAGGATTAATGATCCGAGAAATACGGAACGGACCAATGAACCGCGGGGTCAACTTGCGAGAAGCGGTCTTAAGGGGAAGGTTCTGAGTGGAGAGCCAAACTCTCTGACCGCGACAATATCTAGGACTCTTAGTTCTACGCTTATTAGCAGCTCTCACAGTCTGCGCCCTATAACGGCAAAGTGCAGACCTGACCCTCTTCCAGGTGCGCTCGCAACGTTGGACAAAAGCCTGAGCGGAGGGGACGCTGGACTCGGCGAACTGAGATGAGAACAGCGGAGGCTGGTACCCGAGGCTACTCTGAAAAGGAGATAGCCCGGTCGCAGACGAAGGAAGCGAGTTGTGGGCGTATTCTGCCCAGGGGAGCTGTTCTGACCAAGACGCAGGGTTGCGAAAAGAAAGACTGCGTAAGATGCGACCAATAGTCTGATTGGCCCGTTCTGCTTGACCGTTAGACTGGGGGTGAAAGCCGGAAGAGAGACTGACGGAAGCCCCAATCAAACGGCAAAACTCCCTCCAAAATTGAGACGTGAATTGCGGACCTCTGTCCGAAACGACGTCTGACGGAAGGCCATGAATTCTGAAAACATTCTCGATGATGATTTGTGCCGTCTCTTTAGCAGAAGGAAGCTTAGCAAGGGGAATAAAATGAGCCGCCTTAGAGAACCTGTCGACAACCGTAAGAATAACAGTCTTCCCCGCTGACGAAGGCAGTCCGGTGACAAAATCTAAGGCGATGTGAGACCACGGTCGAGAGGGAATGGGAAGCGGCCTGAGACGGCCGGCAGGAGGGGAGTTACCGGACTTAGTCTGCGCGCAGACCGAACAAGCAGCCACGAAGCGACGCGTGTCATGCTCCCGGGTGGGCCACCAAAAACGCTGGCGAATGGAAGCAAGCGTACCCCGAACGCCAGGATGGCCGGCTAACTTGGCAGAGTGAGCCCACTGAAGAACGGCCAGACGAGTAGGAACGGGAACGAAAAGAAGGTTCCTAGGACAAGCGCGCGGCGACGGAGTTTGAGTGAGTGCTTGCTTTACCTGCCTCTCAATTCCCCAGACAGTCAACCCGACAACACGCCCCTCAGGGAGAATCCCCTCGGGGTCAGTGGAGGCTACTGAAGAACTGAAGAGACGAGATAAAGCATCAGGCTTGGTGTTCTTAGAGCCCGGGCGATAAGAAATCACGAACTCGAAACGAGCGAAAAACAGCGCCCAGCGCGCCTGACGCGCATTAAGTCGTTTGGCAGAACGGATGTACTCAAGGTTCCTATGGTCAGTCCAAACGACAAAAGGAACGGTCGCCCCCTCCAACCACTGTCGCCATTCGCCTAGGGCTAAGCGGATGGCGAGCAGTTCGCGGTTTCCCACATCATAGTTACGTTCCGACGGCGACAGGCGATGAGAAAAATACGCGCAAGGGTGGACCTTGTCGTCAGAGAGGGAGCGCTGAGAAAGAATGGCTCCCACGCCCACCTCTGACGCGTCAACCTCGACAACGAACTGTCTAGTGACGTCAGGTGTAACAAGGATAGGTGTGGATGTAAAACGATTCTTGAGGAGATCAAAAGCTCCCTGGGCGGAAACGGACCACTTAAAGCACGTCTTGACAGAAGTAAGGGCTGTGAGAGGAGCTGCCACCTGACCGAAATTACGGATGAAACGACGATAGAAGTTTGCGAAGCCGAGAAAGCGCTGCAGCTCGACGCGTGACTTAGGGACGGGCCAATCAATGACAGCTTGGACCTTAGCGGGATCCATCTTAATGCCTTCAGCGGAAATAACAGAACCGAGAAATGTGACGGAGGAGGCGTGAAAAGAGCACTTCTCAGCCTTCACAAAAATACAATTCTCTAAAAGGCGCTGGAGGACACGTCGAACGTGCTGAACATGAATCTGGAGTGACGGTGAAAAAATCAGGATATCGTCAAGGTAAACGAAAACAAAGATGTTCAGCATGTCTCTCAGGACATCATTGACTAATGCCTGAAAGACAGCTGGAGCGTTAGCGAGGCCGAAAGGAAGAACCCGGTATTCAAAGTGCCCTAACGGAGTGTTAAACGCCGTCTTCCACTCGTCCCCCTCCCTGATGCGCACGAGATGGTAAGCGTTACGAAGGTCCAACTTAGTGAAAAACCTGGCTCCCTGCAGGATCTCGAAGGCTGAAGACATAAGAGGAAGCGGATAACGATTCTTCACTGTTATGTCATTCAGCCCTCGATAATCTATGCAGGGGCGCAGGGACCCGTCCTTCTTCTTAACAAAAAAAACCCCCGCTCCGGCGGGAGAGGAGGAGGGGACTATGGTACCGGCGGCAAGAGCTACAGACAAATAATCTTCGAGAGCCTTACGTTCGGGAGCCGACAGAGAGTATAGTCTACCCCGGGGGGGGAGTGGTTCCCGGAAGGAGATCAATACTACAATCATACGACCGGTGTGGGGGAAGAGAGGTGGCCCTGGACCGACTGAACACCGTGCGCAGATCGTGATTTTCCTCCGGCACCCCTGTCAAATCACCAGGCTCCTCCTGTGAAGAAGAGACAGAGGAAACAGGAGGGATAGCAGACATTAAACATTTCACATGACAAGAGACGTTCCAGGAGAGGATAGAATTACTAGACCAATTAATGGAAGGATTATGACAAACTAGCCAGGGATGGCCCAAAACAACAGGTGTAAAAGGTGAACGAAAAATTTAAAAAGAAATGGTTTCGCTATGATTACCAGAAACAGTGAGGGTTAAAGGTAGCGTCTCACGCTGAATCCTGGGGAGAGGACTACCATCCAGGGCGAACAAGGCCGTGGACTCCCTTAACTGTCTGAGAGGAATGTCATGTTCCCGAGCCCAGGTCTCGTCCATAAAACAGCCCTCCGCCCCAGAGTCTATTAAGGCACTGCAGGAAGCTGACGAACCGGTCCAGCGTAGATGGACCGACAAGGTAGTGCAGGATCTTGAAGGAGAGACAGGAGTAGTAGCGCTCACCAGTAGCCCTCCGCTTACTGATGAGCTCTGGCTTTTACTGGACATGAAGTGACAAAATGACCAGCAGAACCGCAATAGAGACAGAGGCGGTTGGTGATTCTCCGTTCCCTCTCCTTAGTCGAGATGCGGATACCTCCCAGCTGCATAGGCTCAGCACCCGAGCCGGCAGAGGAAGATGGTAGTGATGCGGAGAGGGGGGCAACGGAGAACGCGAGCTCCTTTCCACGAGCTCGGTGACGAAGATCAACCCGTCGCTCAATGCGAATAGCGAGTTCAATCAAGGAATCCACGCTGGAAGGAACCTCCCGGGAGAGAATCTCATCCTTTACCTCTGCGCGGAGACCCTCCAGAAAACGAGCGAGCAAAGCCGGCTCGTTCCAGCCACTGGAGGCAGCAAGAGTGCGAAACTCAATAGAGTAGTCTGTTATGGATCGATTACCTTGACATAGGGAAGACAGGGCCCTGGAAGCCTCCTCCCCAAAAACAGATCGATCAAAAACCCGTATCATCTCCTCCTTAAAGTCCTGATACTGGTTAGTACACTCAGCCCTTGCCTCCCAGATTGCCGTGCCCCACTCACGAGCCCGTCCAGTAAGGAGAGATATGACGTAGGCGACACGAGCAGTGCTCCTGGAGTAAGTGTTGGGCTGGAGAGAAAACACAATATCACACTGGGTGAGGAACGAGCGGCATTCAGTGGGCTCCCCAGAGTAACACGGCGGGTTATTGATTCTGGGCTCCGGAGATTCGAAAGCCCTGGAAGTGGCCGGTGGATCGAGGCGGAGATGGTGAACCTGTTCTGTGAGGTTGGAGACTTGGGTGGCCAGGGTCTCAACGGCATGTCGAGCAGCAGACAATTCCTGCTCGTGTCTGCCTAGCATCGCTCCCTGGATCTCGACGGCTGAGTGGAGAGGATCCGAAGTCGCTGGGTCCATTCTTGGTCGGATTCTTCTGTTACGGTGCGTGAATGAGGACCCAAAAGCGAATTAACGTAAACAGAACTTCTTTAATAACAAAACATAGGTAGGCTCAGATGGACCGGCAGATTCCGACAGGACAGGACAAGGTTGCAGCAAACATGACGATAGTCTGGTTCAGGCATGAAAAACACAAACAAGAATCCGACAAAGACAGGAACAAAAACAGAGAGAGATATAGAGGACTAATCAGAGGGAAAAAGGGAACAGGTGGGAAAAGGGGTGACGAGGTAGTTAGGAGGAGACAAGGAACAGCTGGGGGAAAGAGGGGGAGAAAAGGTAACCTAATAACGACCAGCAGAGGGAGACAGGGTGAAGGGAAAGGACAGAAACAAGACACAACATGACAATACATGACAGCTTTAGGACCATGCGGACACATCCAAGAGGTCGAGTAGGCTGTTTGGAGTTTTTATCCGACTGGATAAATAAAATAATAATCATGTCCCCCCCACTTGTAATTCCAAAGTTGCTCCCCTGGATCTCTCTAAGTGAGCGACAGGGAAATCCTGCTGGTTTGTCAGTCTGCTGTCTGTCCCGCCTCTCGGTACCTGTATTATTTTTGGGCTCTGTGGTTGGCTGTGCGTTGTGGTTGGCTGCTGTCACATTTATTATGTCATGTAAGTGGTAACGATGATTTGAAATCTACTCATGTGTTGTTTTGTGGAACATTCATTTATTTGATTTAGCGTGTTTCATAGGCCTATATAGCCAGCCACGGAGTCGGGCACATAGGTAATTTACTGTACTTCGATTGACGACCAAACAGCTTGTGTTGATTAGTTTATAGAAGGTGTCGACCTGATTAAATAAATGGTATTGCATTGGGACAAGTAAACAAAATATCTTATTTGTATTTTCCTAGTATTCTAAGCCCATGTCGAGACTTAGCACTGACCGCTAAAGTGACTTGTCAGTGTAGCCTAGTGATGGGTAGTGTTGTTTGGAATTAAGGACTCTGTCTGAACAAATATTTTAGGTGACTGGGACCGATCACATTGGTGGCAGACTTTCATTTGGCTCCCTAATTTGCATACTGGTAGGCTACTACTGCTTTGTGGCGATTATCTGCAGATAACCCAGCTAGCAATGAGGAATCGGCCCAGAAGCGTCCCTCTGGGCCCTCAGGGGCCGGAACTGATTGAATCGGCCAGGAATCGGGTGTCGGACTCGGCCCGGAATCAAAATGAATGACTACCCAAAATCCGGGCCAAATGGCATGAGGAGGTAAGGCAATAAATAGGCCATAGTAGCAAGTAATTACAATTTAGCAGATTAACACTGGAGTGATAGATGAGCAGATGATGATGAGAATATGATGGTGTGTAAGTAGTGATACTGGTGTGCAAAAGAGAGGCAAAGTAAATAAAAACAATATGGGGATGAGGTAGGTAGATTGGGTGGGCTATTTACAGATGAACTATGTACAGCTGCAGTGATCGGTTAGCTGCTGAGATATGATGTTTAAAGTTATTGAGGGAAATGTAAGTCTCCAGCTTCAGCAATTTTTGCAATTCGTTCCAGTCACTGGCAGCAGAGAACTGGAAGGAAAGGAGGCCAAATGAGGTGTTGGCTTTGGGGATGACCAGTGAGATATACCTGCTGGAGCGCGTGTTATCGTGACCAGTAAGCAGAGATAAGATGGAGCTTTAACTAGCATAGACTTATAGATGACCTGGAGCCAGTGGGTCTGGCGACGAATATGTAGCGAGGGCCAGCCGACTAGAGCATACAGGTCGCAGTGGTGGGTGGTATAATGCACTTTGGCAACAAAACGGATGGCACTGTGATAGACTACATCCAATTTGCTGAGTAGAGTATTAGAAGCTATTTTGTAGATGACATCGCTGAAGTCAAGGATCGGTAGGATAGTCAGTTTTACTTGGGTATGTTTGGCGGCGTGAGTGAAGGAGGCTTTGTTGCAAAATAGAAAGCCGCTTCTAGATTTGATTTTGGATTGGAGATGTTTGATATGAGTCTGGAAGTAGAATTTACAGTCTAGCCAGTCACCTCGGTATTTGTAGTTGTCCACATTTTCTAGGTCATACTGCCGAAGGCTGCCTTGTCTCGGGCCACATTACGTTGGCGGAGTCTGACTCTCAGCCGAGTCTGACTCTCTGCCTGAATCGGCCCAGTACCACTGTGCTAGCTGGGAAATGATGATAAAACATTCGCAGAAGATGTCAAATCATTACTACAGGAACAATAGGTGGCGGAGAGAGAGCCTCGTTCTGTTCCAAAATAGGATAAAAGAAAACAGATTGAAGGTTATAAAAGCTAATGTCATGATACTTATATGGTATTATTAAAGGTATTGATAAAGACCTACTGATTTGATTAAAGTGTCCACAATGGAGTGAGTAGTCAACTGCTGCTTTCTGTGTAGTAAAGTCTATGCTTAACACCTACTTCATTATTCAATCACACCTGTAGGTCTAGTCATGTTCACCTAACTTTGTATTAAAGTGTGGGTGCACAATCTCAACAGGGAATCCATGTTTAACCTTTTTTTTTTAAATGTTTTGCCTAAATAAACTACATTGAAAAAGTGGACTAGATTTAGTTTACGCCACAATAAATGTAATTCAAAGGGCTGACTAGACTCGTTTTTCTGACTAGATTACTAATCTACCGCTTTACCTCAAACTCCCACCCACAGTGATTGATTGACAGGTTTGAAACCCTACCAACTCTGTGAGCCAAAGTCATCCTGCCCCCTCGCCTGACAATCCCTCCCACAGTGATTGATTGATAGGGCAAACTATTAATTAAAAATAGAAGTGGTAATTCATATCTTACAGTAAATATGACTTACATCTCAAGAGAAGAAAGGTTTCACGCACAAAACAAATGTTTCTCTTACTTAGAAAGTATTCCTGATCATATAGGCCAAGGCTTAGACGTTATCCAAAACAAGAAACAACCCACTGAATTCATACATTTTCAGGATTTTTTATTGCAAAGTCATTTTATTGCAGTCATTGTAAAGTTATTAAAGTATTCAAAATGTAGCTGTGTATTTTGGATGGAATCAAGGCATTAGAATGTACCAGAGGCCACCAAAATAGAGCTTGTGCTGCAAAGAAATTGGGGACTATCACCCGTACTTTTCTAGTTGGCTGGCTACTCCATATACTTACGGAAAACACTGTAAATAAGAATAATAGGCTGATATATGAATATTATTAGTATATTAATATATAACAACATCATAATAATCTGATTTTATAATGAGAACGATTTAAATGAAATGTTAATTGTATATTTGTTTTGTTTATTGTTGGGGACTCGTTTGGGATCAAAACAAATGGTAATCATTAAGAGTCATCATTAACCAGATGTGGAAGTAGTCTATATGAGCTACCTGATGATAACAACAATATTCAGTTTCCTCTTCTTTCTCCTGACTCAAGTCCACAGAGTGCTCTTGTCTGCCAGTAGTGACTACTTCAGGGGAATGTTCACCAGCGGGATGAAGGAATCCCAGCAGGCCTGTGTGACTCTTCCCTTCCTGGAGGCCTCAGAGCTGGAGGCCCTGATTGGCTACTCCTACAGCGGGTCCCTCCCCCTCAGCTGGGGGTGTGTCTTTGAGATCACCTGCATTGCCTTCCAGCTCCAGTTCCAGCCCGCCCTCTTGCTGTGCCTCGACTTCCTGAAAAAAGAAATGGACGCCCACTCCTGCCTGGATGTGGCGTCTTTCGCTGAGGCTTATGGCATAACGGATCTCCTTGAAGAGGCCAACGATTTTGTCCTGAGACACTTCCAAAATGTGGCAGCCACGCCTAAATTCCAGGACCTGTCAGTCAAGAAGCTTAGAAAATACCTGAAAAGCAACTCCCTCTTTGTGCCCTCTGAGCTTGTGGTCTTCAAGGCAGTGGTGGTCTGGATCGAGGCCTGTCCCAGCGAAAGGCTTAAACTCACCAAAGAGCTGATGAAGAACGTCCACTTTCCTCTCATGACATTCAAGGAGTTCGGTGAAGTTAAAACCGCAAAACTGTGGACTGAATGCAACATAAAACGTCTTTATCAGACTATGCTGGAGGACTTTCGCTCTTATCACATTGCATCTGAGACCCTGTGCAGGGTCTACCTACCAAAGGACAGCCTAGTCTTGGTGGGTGGAGACCAGATCTCTGCCGACTTTATCCGGCGAACCCCTAGTCGAGAACTGTGGTTTGGGAACTCTCTGAGGAACTACACAGGCGTTGTGAAGACCGTTGAGTGGAGGTTGCTGGGAGAGATGCCAAATCCACCAAGGTTAAGTCACGAGTTGGCTGTTGTCGCAGGGAAGTTGTACGTGCTCGGGGGACAGAATTATAAAGGCATGCTTGGCGTTCTAAACTCGGTCTACAGGTGAGATAAGAACTTTGGGGTTTGTATCTGCTAAGTAATGAGTCCTTTAGGTACATTATTTTTTACATATTTAAGTTTTTACATTATTTTCTTCCTTCACCTCTCATTCTTTGTGTTCTTTCAGATATGATCCACTTCAGAACCGCTGGGAGAGATTGGCCAACTTGCAGGAGAAAAGGTGTAATTTTTCTGTGGTTGTTCTGGATGAGATGATATATGCCATCGGAGGGTACATTGATCCAGAAACTAACCTGGATAGTGTGGAGCGCTACTGTCCAAATACAGATTCCTGGAGGTAAGGTTTTTCTTTGGTAGGAATGGTAACACAGAATCACTTGCAGTAATTAATGGTTCCATTGGAAATGGTATGTAACTTAAGTAAAACTTTGTTTCTTTGTTGCTATCTTTACCAAATGTGGCCTTCCCTGTTAGCTTTGCCAAACCCTTGGATATGACCTTGAGTTGCCATGCTGCCACACTGTTGGATGGAGAGGTCTTCATCTCAGGGGGGTTCGACTGCAGGTACCACTGTCTGGTGTCCATGTTCCTGTACCATCATGAGAGAGGAACTACCTACCTGGCAGAGATGAGCCAACCTCGAGCCCATCACTGCATGGAGACTTTAAACAACCATCTTTATGTGGCCGGAGGAGTCACTGTTGATGAAAACATGATGTCTATTGACCAGCTGGCCTGTGAGGTCTACGACCCTGTTAGTGACTCCTGGAGCGCCCTCACGCCCCTGGCCATCTCCCATGTTGGAGCAGCCTCTGTGGTTCTGGAGGGGAAGATCTATGTGCTGGGAGGATACTGCCAAGAGGACTACAGGGAGACCAGACTGGTGCATCGCTATGATCCCACCATCCAACTATGGGAGAATATCGGCGAGATACCCGGACCTAACACTGACATAAGAGCCTGTTTGCTCCACCTGCCCAAACACTTGAGACAATGAAACATCACTATACATCCCATAACACCACACTAAATATTATTCCATTACATGACCCACACCTTACTCCACCAGTATTCTTAACTTAAAGTACACCAGTATTCCTAACTTCAGTAACTTAAACATGTTTATTTCTCTCCATGTGCAGGCTATAAGTGAATTACTAACAAAACAGGAAGGGTATTACAATTTCAGGGTGACTTCATGTCCTCCTGGGAAATGAGAAACTGGGAAGTCATACCTCTGACATGAATGTGTTCACTTGCCTTTGAACTGGGACAAATTATTCTACCAATAAGATTTTAGCTAGCTTGATAAACTAGCTAAAATTGCTAATAATAAAGTTAGCTAACTTGCTTAACATTGACATATATCAAACTAGCTATATTTGCCAACATTTGTCCAAAATCGTTTGACATAAAACATAACTTTTCTGTCCTTGCATTTATAGCAGTGTAAGTTGTTATTATATCATATATTAAGCATTAAACAGTTAAATTAGACATTTAACTTGAACCCTGTAAAAATCCTAGATCTAGCAGTCAGACAGTTTTTGTGTTAAGATATCAGAAACGCAGGGTACCTATGTAACATTTCGTGTCTCCTTATGTTACAGGGTGGAAACAGTTTTCATGGGCACACAAATCCAAAATGATGTATGCGATTGCAAAATGGAATGCTTCTAACGAAAGAGTCACCTTAACTTGATACTTAAAACCTAAATTGATACTGTCATTAACATGGTTCTTCAATAATTAAGCATTATACTTGGTGGATGCTCATTTGGTGTCCAGCTGATTAGTTACATTGTAATCTCAATCTGATCCAGGAAATAATTTTCCGAATGACAGTCAAGTGACGAGCAGCTGTTGTGATAGCGCAGGCGATACAACAACTGCTAGAAGAAAAGTGTTTGCGAGAAAATAATTTTGGTGTCTCATTCGTTATGCAGGTGAAAACATTTGTGCCTGGATCCACAGTGAATCTAATATCTCTAGCGAATTGATGTTGATCATCTGTTGTTGTCTGATTGATCTACAGCATGGTCTCATTCATGTTTTCATGTTTTTGTGCCTCAGATTGGAAACCTAGTGTACGCAATTGTATAGGATAGAATATTGCTCAACACCCAACGCTCTTCCTGATCAAGGCTGCAGTATGTAACTGTATGGGCAACCAGATTAAATTCACATAGAAATGGGAGTTATAGATCTGTCATTGTCATTGATAACAAGTCCAAGAAAAAAGTACAAAAAATGTATGAACTCACTACTGTAAGTCCCTCTGGATAAGAGCTTCTGCTAAATGACTTACATGTAAATGTGAATGCAAGAAGCGGTAGATCTGTTGTATGTGTTTAATTTGGATTTAGCCTATTTTACGTTCAGTATTGTACACCAGTTTCAAACAGCTGAACCCCCCTCCCCTCTCCCCCCATGGAGCCGATGTTCTGGATGTAATCATCAGAAGAACGAAAGATTACATACAGTTTTCATACACCACCGCACAACAGGCCAAGAGGGGTTTCTTTGCCAACAATGGGTTCCCAGATACAAACGAGGCAATGATAGGTTATGTGATGCGCAAAATATGCGGCTGACTGTGGTGGCAAGGTAGCCAGGTGGAATGCACAACTCGTTCATTCTGCAGAACAGCATTGTTAGCGTATACGTTAGCCTACACGCCTACAGGAGTGAGCTGTTGAGGATGGATGGCTTATTGGTGAGTGTTGCCTACTCATTTGAAGTATATTTGCCATTGCTAAAGCAAATTGAATTGTCTTATTGGTCCTCTCTTTGTCCCTATATTTTAATTTTTACTGGTCAAGCCACAACTGAGCGTGCCAAATAAATGCTGTACTCAATCTCCGACACTATTACCTCTGTCTCGTCCCCCTTTTTTTGTTGCGCCATTGTATTTCATGGTACTGCGTTGTATATTCCCATGGGCCTTTACGGGATGATTTTGATACATGGTTTTATTAAAGGCGTTTCGAAATGCAAATAGCCAAAGTTGTGCAGAAGCACTGAGGCTAAAAACAATTGGTATTTATCAATGGTTATCTCTTACAGGTGTGAGTATGATGCTTGTAGGATTGGTTGATAAATAACACTTTTTCTAGGCATACAAACATTCTAAATTCAGTTTGTAAGTCGTATTTCAGAATAGTTTCTACGTAATATTGATAAATGAGGCCCCTGGTGTGGTTATCTGAAGTACCCACGAAGGCCACTAAATGTTATACAATCAGATAAGAATACAAATACTAGATAGGACTATACATATAGATGTATTTCTAATAGAACAAAAACCATGTCAAAAAGGGAAAAACTATTGAAAAATGAAGTGTTAGTATAAGGAACCCACACTCAAAAAGAGAGCGTTACAGCGGGGAAGAAAGGAAACACACATAGAAAACTATAAACATACAGAACCAGTAGACGTCTGGAAAACAACTAGATAAAGGTTGAAGGGGAACTACAACAGCTGATTTGGCCATGTTTTTTGGCTTGCACCTCAAGAAATGCTGGCGGCCATGACAGGTGCCAAATGTGAGTTGGCTTGGGGGTCAGTAGCCTACAGAGTAATATGAGCAGAATGCAATTGCTGAACTTATGTAGATATTCTAAACAAATTGTTTTAATGGCTTTCAAGTGTAGTAGCAGGTTAATTTTGAATGAACAATCCTTTACATAATACCATAGAAGCAGTGTTCTGCTAATATAACAGTGTGAACCTTTCATTGTCATTCCCAGCCGATACAGACACTGTGCCTATCGGGATTTTGTCTGGTGGTAATGGGGCTACCTTGGTGAACATGTCAGAGTGGTCATACCTTCCTGTTTGGTGTCATGTATACAACAGGAGTCCCCTGATCCTGGTGCAGAACACACAGGGTTTTCCCTCCCCATAATGAAGGATACCATTCAATTCAATAACAAAAAAAGACAATACAAGTAAAAGTTGTCTAGTAAAACGTTTATGTTGAGTGCCAGGTCTGTCTGTCAGTCCATCACATCATCATGCAAGTCTCCAAGTGCTGGCTCCATAGATGCATCTGTGAACACACGCACAGTCACTGTTCTATGACCAATGGCACTTAGAATAGGTGACAAACAAACATGTACTATATTGAAGTTTGAACAGGTCAGACTAAACCTACCTAATTGTAGTTTCCCCATCAACGACCATTGGGGAACAGACTGGAGGCAGGGTCTTTGCCAGCGCCCCATTGATGGGCATGGCAACGTATATCATCAAAGATACTGGTCGGTCACACACAAACAGTGCACTGATTGCATTATTAACGGTGGTGATGATTAGCCTGCTGGAACCAACCTGATTGCTGCATTCGCCTTTCTACTTCACTTCAGATATCGTTATTGGTGAAGTGACATAGAATGCTAAAAGCAGTAATCAGGTTGGTTCCACCAAGCTAAACTGTTTCGACCTTTGACCAGGTAAAACGTGACCAACCTGATTCAAGTGTCCTCCCTGTTCCATTCGTAGGAATGCTCACAGCGAGGGCATGTCTGCGTGATGGCTCAGCCACACATGTCCCATGTGGTTCAGTTGGTAGAGCATGGCGCTTGCAACGCCAGGGTTGTGGGCTTGATTCCCACGGGGGACCAGTATGAAAATGTATGCGCTCACTAGTGTAAGTCACTCTGGATAAGAGCGTCTGCTAAATGACTTCAATTTAAAATGTAAATGTGATGTTCCCTTTGCTGGTGTTCTCTATGTTGCATGTTTGGCTGCAAACTGGACATCTCTCAAACAACTGCAGCAGGCAATCCTCATAAACAATGTGCAATCCTCATAAACAATGTTCCTCATCTAATGAGTTGGTGTTGAATGGGAGGGTCTGTGACAGGCTGATCCAATAGATAGTCAAGTGCTGAATTGCATTTTGTTATAAAAAAAAGAACAAAGATTTTTGATAATACACCAAAATGACTCGACTACTTGTATCTGCTTGGCTGGGAAATGAACCTACTAGTTTATCCCCATATGGAAAATGATCATAATCAAATAAGAACCTTGTATGGCAGAAGAAGATCATTTGTACAAAAATCAAATAACGAATCTGGTAAGATGTTGCATGTTTTGCCTTACTGTACTGTATGTTAGTGGTGTATTGGCATACTGAATGTTAGTGGTGTATTGGCATACTGTATGTTAGTGGTGTACTGGCATACTGTATGTTAGTGGTGTATTGGCATACTGTATGTTAGTGGTGTATTGGCATACTGTATGTTAGTGGTGTACTGGCATACTGTATGTTAGTGGTGTATTGGCATACTGTATGTTAGTGGTGTATTGGCATACTGTATGTGTTAACGTATATGCCTTATAAGGAAAATACAACTGGATACATGATTGTGTTGATTGTCTTACATAGATGTGGTATGACAGATGTGAGACAAAATATATGAATCATATAGTCCCTCTATTAATATTATAAGTAAAGTGTATGTTATGATAATGTAAACTCTACAACATGTGGTTGTCCTAATAGGTTTCATATTGTTTTTATAACTCAACATACACTGAGTGTATAAAACATTAAGAACACCTTATTTAATGTTGAGCTGCAACCCAGTTATGAGTTTTGTATATCATTTGTATATAAATAATATTCAGATTTGTATATAATGTGTATGTACATTTTCATTTTCAGGTATGAATTTCCACGGTTAGAAAACACATGCATTTTATAATAAGTTTGCAATAGTTTGTATTTGTTCCCATATAAATGCTGCATGTTACAATGTAGGAATCAAATAAAACCTTAACCGGTCCATTATAAGGGAAATAATGATGAACATTCAGCAAACTGTTAAGTATAACATATTTATTAACAAATGAAGAGGCCCTGATGATGATGCCGAACCGTCACTTATACAGTGCTGGAAATGTTTTATCTCAAAAAACAAATCTGTACCAAACAAGGAGTAAATAGCCCTTAGTAAATATTTCCCTGAAATATTTCAGCAAGTGTAGTATAGTGCATTAAAAAATACATCTAGATTGTGAAATAGGTCTACTGTATGGATTCCATGTTTAAAGTAATTGTCCATTGTTTCCAGATTTATATGAAATATGATCTATTGTTAATTATAATCTGAGTGAAATCGTTTTAATGTATTAAGTAGAGTATGTTAAAAAGCAGCTTTTCTGTGTTGGAATGATTGCAGCATACCCCAACAACAATGGCGAGGGTGTATAGCGGTCATAAAAGATATTCATGCAAGTAAACCACTGATTGGCCAGCTCATCCTCTTCGAAGAAATAGCAAGCATTTTTTGTATCTGTTTAAAATACAGGTTTGAGGTGGCTTTAAAAAGACAATTCTCCAATGTACAGTATTGTGACACCACACTTTCTGCACTGTTGTTAAAATCATTTGTTTTATTTAGTATAGTATACTGTGTTAAGCATCCTAAATTCTGTGTTAAGCATCCTAAATAATGCCATGGATTCCGTCTTTGAAAAATAGGACAGAAAAAAGAGAAGCATGATGTAAGATGTGAGTGAACCTGGTATGCCAACTGATTATAGGCTACTGAAGCTAATGACTTACCGCTCCACCGGTTTTGCTGAAAATAGTAGAGGAAAAATAAAGAATTCAGCACAATTTGGTGAAAGCCCTGAAACCTAAAGAAAGACTCCTTTTTACCATCACTAGTGTTGTGTTAAATAATTATATTTAAATGATAACATATTCGCTTAGGATCTCACTTGGTGAAGAAACTGGATGTGGACTGAAACTGGATGAATGGAACAACAATGTCCAGTGTCACTAACAAATACAGTCACAGTCCTTCACTCGAAAGGCAGGGCACACTGGGAAATATGCAAATAAGTCTTTACACTAAGCAGTGTGTTAATTTTACACTGAAAAGTGTGAACCCATATAGATACTGGAATCTGAGGTGCAGTTAACTTTAACTCTAATGAACGTACCCTTTGCAGCAGAGGTAACTCTGGGTCTTCCTTTCCTTTGGCGGTCCTGATGAGAGCCAGTTTTATCATAGCGCTTGATGGTTTTTGCGACTGCACTTGAAGAAACTTTCAAAGTTCTTGAAATGTTCCGCATTGACTGACCTTCATGTCTTAAAGTAATGATGGATTGTCATCGAGACAAAGGGTGGCTACTTTGAAGAACCTCAAATATAAGATTTGTTTAACATTTTTTTGGTTACTATATGATTCCATATGTGTTATTTCATAGTTTTGATGTCTTCACTATTATTCTAAAATGTAGAAAATAGCAAAAATAAAGAAAAACCCTTGAATAAGTGGGTGTGTCCAAACTTTTGACTGGTACTGTATATCATTTCATGAAACAAATAACACTCTTTGTAAGGATGTCATAAGTTAAGTAATACTATCAACACACATACATTCACTTTTATTTTGTTTTCTACAAACAGTAAAAAAAAATATAATAATCTACAGCACCCGACAAACAACACTTTGCAAAACAAAATGCCCACTACACAACACATCCCAAAGTGATCAACATATGGTTACCAAATTTTTAAATGTTATAATATATAAAATCCAATGGTACACAATGTAGCTAGATAGTTCAGTCCTCCAGTTTGCTATTAATGGTGAATATGAGGCTTTTCAATTGATGGCTATACAGACCTTGACAACAAAGCTTTCTCTGAGATGAATCCCAAATATTGACATATCCCAACAGACAGAACCGTGGAGATGGAGGGAAAAACATTCCCAGTGACAAGGAAATAGGACATACAGTACATGACCCCAAAATGGTGTCAGTTTATCACAGGACCACAGCATATGTAATAGTATTCTTCTGTGCATCTCCAACAGAGATGTGACATTTCTGGGTGCATTATACTGTATGTGTTATGGCAGGAGTGTAAAAAGTCCTATGAATGATCTTAAATGGCAGTAATTTATGTCTTAGGTTGTAGGAGCAGGTATGAACATTTTTGAATCCAAATATTTCTTGTAATTGACTGATTAGTAGATATCCATCATAGAATGTTAAAAATTCATGATGGCACTTTGGAACCAGGACTTTAAGGTGCTGTCATTAAACACCCGAGGTAAGGTAGGGTTATACCAAATACGAATGGAATTGGCCGTTTTTCAATGAAAACAATATATCAATGACATAAAGAATTAGGCTATGATTTCTGGCATACAATATGTTTTTTTTCGCACCTGTAGATTCACAAATGCCAGCATAGCTCTTTCTCTGTGTTTCAGTCAGATTTATTTTATTTTATATATGGCAAACCCAGCCCTCTTTCTCACCATGTGACCCTCCCTCTCTCATTGTTTTATTGTCTCAAGTGGGCAAGCAGGTGGGGCATTAAAGTAGTCCTGCCTCTTTCTAAGTGTTTTTCAGTTCATAAAAAACAACTTAAATGTAACGTGGAACTTTATCACCCTCGAAAGTTCCCTCTCTCATTGTCTCAAGTGGGCGGGTAGGCGGAGCAAACAGGCTCTTATGTCAGTGTTAGGTCCGGGCATCTTGCCTATATTCTCCCAACGTTGGGTAATGGGTTCATATCGGTGAACCAGTCTGGTCTCCCTGTAGTCCTCTTGGCAGTATCCTCCCAGCACATAGAGCTTTCCCTCCAGAACCACAGAGGCTGCTCCAACATGGGGGATGGCCAGGGGCGTGAGGGCTCTCCAGGAGTCACTAACAGGGTCGTAGACCTCACAGGCCAGCTGGTCGGTGTAGAACGTACGTAGGTTACACACCCCTCCAACCACGCAGAGACCACCACCACCATGATGCAGGACCTCCATACAGTGCTGGGCCCGATCCTGGCTCATCTCTGCCAGGTAGGTAGTTCCTCTCTCAGGGTGGTACAGGAACATGGACGTCAGACACTGGTACCTGCAGTCGAACCCCCCTGAGATGAAGATCTCTCCATCCAACAATGTGGCAGCGTGGCCACTCAGGGCCTGGTCCAGAGGCTTGGCAAAGCTGGAGATTGGCAATGGTTGGTATGAGGTTGGAAATAGTACTGATTCAGAACAATCACAGATGGTTCAAATTGAGAGTGCTATTGTTGAATTGAGTCGAAATTATATGCTGCTCTTACATTATTCTGCATGTGTCCGAAATGTAAAACATTCATCCCGTACACTGTAAACCAACTCAAGCACAGCTCCTTACTCTTAAATACCACTAGATGTCACCGTGATGATATTTGTTCGGTTCAGACGCCAGAGAGTCACACTACATTCTTCTTCTAACTCCACAGGTTCTTTGTTTACCTCACAAATAATTTGATCCTTACAAATAAAAACCCTGCAGGAGTTGAGCAAACGATGCTGAATAGTCTTGACAGGGACTTTTGTTTTGACATTTTGGGTAAAATAATTTGTGAGCTGAGGAAAAAACTTGCAACAGATCCAAGTTTTGAAAAGTCTGTTTAATATACTTTCCTGTTTAATAATATTCTGTTTTCCATGAGATTCTATCTTACCTCCAGGTGTCAGATACAGGGCTGTAGTCCTCCACACTGTCCAGGTTGGTATTCATGTCCATGTCTCCTCCGATGGCTTAGAGACGATCACCCCACACCACCACCGAGAAGTTACTCCTGTACTCCTGCATGTCAGCCAACCTCTGCCAGCTGTCCTGCATGGGGTCATACCTGTATGTGTGTGTGTGTGTGTGTGTGTGTGTGTGTGTGTGTGTGTGTGTGTGTGTGTGTGATAAAGATAAAGAGATAACATTTTCCTCAATGATAATAAACATACATTTTCTACATCAGAAAACGCCATATGTATTGTTAAAACAACTGGTGTTTGACCCCTTTATACCTGTATACTGATTTCAGCGTATCAGTCTTTGTGTAGAACTCACACCCTCCGATCACGTACAGCCGCCCCTGCATCACCCCCACCCCGTGTCTAAACCTGGGCTTCTCTGGTATCTCTCCCAGAATCCTCCAGTCCATGGCCTTCACCAGGCCTGTTCCGGTGCGGAGGGAGTTAGCGAACCACAGCTGCCTGCTGGGAAGCCGTTTACCCAAGTCAGGATCCAGCTGGTCGCCTCCGACCAGAACCAGGGCATCTTTGGGCCGTCGGATCCGGCACTGGTCCAGGTTCTCGGGAAGACTGAAGCCAAACTCTTTGAGGGCTGAGCCGTACAGATCCACCTGTAGTAATAATACAAATTCTACATTTTATTTATAATCAGCTTTTTATAAAACCAAATTGCTGTCTGCATGATGTGTATTATACACTATCTGTTATCTCTTAATATACAGCAGAATTCCTCAAGACTATTTCCCTATACAATTATAGTTGATCTTGTTATATTGTATTGAGATACAGTTGTATCATATCGTATTGTACCTCTGTGTCGCTGCTGGATTCCATGCGCAGGTTGATTGCCCTGACCTCTCTGAACTCCTTAAAGGTCATGAACTGGAAGCGGACTCCTGTCATCAGCTCCTGGGCCTGGGCTAGCCTCTCTGCCGGGTTGGCCTCTACCCAGACCACCACAGCCCTGAACACGGCCAGCTCTGAGGGCGCGCAGAGGCCGTCAGAGTGGAGAAAATCCAGCAGTTTATCAGCCGGAAGGTCCAAGAATTTCAGGCTGGTAGACACTTCTTGGAAGTTCCTCAGAACAAAGTCCTCAGCCTCCTCGAGGAGTCCCGGCATCCCATAAGCCTGGGCAAAGGAGGCCACATCCAGACATGAGTGGGCATCCATTTCCCGTTCCAGGAAATCGAGGCACAGCAAGAGGGTGGGCTGGAACTGGAGCTGCAGGGCGGTGCAGGTGATCTCAAAGACACACCCCCAGCTGAGGGAGAGGGACCCGCTATAGGAACAGCCAATCAGAGCCTCAAGCTCAGATGCCTCCAGGAAGGGAAGGGCCACACAGGGCTGCTGTGATTCCCTCATCCCGCTGGTAAACATTCCCCGGAAGTAGTCACTACTGGCAGCCAGGAGCACTCTGTGGACTTGAGTCAGGAGAGGGAGAAAAATTCAGCATCTGATTTCAGCATCAGCTGTATCATCAAAACTTCTTTAGAATCATTATTATTACCATCATCACCATTGTTATCATCAAGTTACTCAAAAACAGAATACTGGGTCTACTCCAGATTGATCCCTGGCAAACCCCCATAAAACCACAAACATTGTCTCCTCTATCGTTGCTTCAGTACATAGTCATGACAGGTTTCATTTCAGTCTACTCACCATGGAATGATGTTCCTCCAACCTCCAGCTCCACATCACAGCCCACTCTCTCTGCCCACAGCTCTCTGATGGACTGAAGACTGACCTTCATATGTTCTTCAGCAGAGATCTTCTTCTCTTCTGCCCTCTTCTCTACTCCCTTCTTCATTTTCTCCTCCTCTTCACTGCAGAGTTCTAGTACTCTGGGGGCCCCTAGTGTTGTAGCTGCAGTCTGTATCTGGGCCAGTGTGTGTCTGTTCAGAGCTGCTAAGCCCCCAGTGTAGGCAAACTCCACTACCCCTGCCAGCCCCACAAGCCCCACTTCAGGACCCAGACTGATGAATATCTCTGTCTTTATGTCCATGTCAACATCTCTCCTCCCCCTCCTCTTCTCCATCTCTTCATCCCTCTCTTGCAGTCTCTGGTGAACAAGGGTACTCACAGCAGCCAGGACAGGGGAGTGTGCATAAAGATGCTGCCCAGCCTCAGTGCTCAGAGTCAGGTCAGTGAGGAGAGAGGAGTCCCTGAGCTGCTCCAGACCCTGGAATACCTCTTTAGGATAGGTATGTCTGTAGAATGTACGAACCTTCTCTTCATCTCCCAGTCCTTCCCTCCTCTCCTCTGACACTTCCTCTTCTTCTTCCTCTTCTCCCTGGCTTGCCATGCTGTCGTTCCTCTTCTTGACCCTTGCTCCCTCTTTCTCCTTTCTCCTCGTCACGCCCATCCGGTTGTTGTTGTAGGCCACAATCCACCTCAGCTTTCGATCGTCCGCTTCTACCTCTTCTCCTCCTTCCTCAATCACCCTTCTCCTCCTTTCCTTCTCTTTCCTCCACCGTTCCTCCCATTCCATGGGCAGGTAACGTCTGGTAAACTCCATGGCTGTTTATGGCTCGAACTTTAGGACTCAGTTAGAGATCGTTCCAACTGCTCTTTAGACAACCTCTCTCTCACAGATTATGTAGGCTATGTATATGTTAAGCTAACTATCTACTGCTATACACATAGCCCAGATCTAAATGTTATCCCCTTCTCTCTCAACCACACTATCTCTTTCTTTATCCACTCAGACACTTTATGTGCATCTCTCTCTCATTTTTCCTCTCTCTCTGTCTCTTTCTCAGACTCCTACACTCTTTCTGATTTTGATCTCACACACGTTCACAGGCTAGGCTTCAGACGTAAACAAGGATTCTATTCATAGCTACTAGGTCAAGGGGATTCTGTTTTAATAAACACTGGATCTGCTTACAGGATCATATGAAGTGTAGTCAGGTTGTTGGAAAGTATGGTGGGTCAAGAGAAAGTCACCAAAAGAGACAAGAAAGTGACCAAACTGTGTGTTAGGTCACGTAAAAGTGTAGTGGATCACATGAAAGTTGGTCACAAAAGGTGTAGAAGGCCTAAGTGACATGAAAGTGTTGTTGGTCACAATATCCTTTTGTAAGGCCTTAGCTGGGTTACAATGAGAATGCATCCCAGATTTATCAGGCTTGGTCAATGGCTCCTACCTGTAAATGCAGTACAAAATATACTATCAATGAAGCACTTTGAGGTTAATGCCCTGGCCAAGGAGGTACTGTGTAGATATTACTTATTTTTATGTAGAACTTCCTTAAACAACCAGTACTTCATGGGACATACTGTTCATTGTTAATCATTGTTAGGCCCATATGCAAACAAAATATTGGTGAGTGTTGTATACATTGTCAGTAAGTGCAAGTCAAATTCTCTGAATATGTAAGACATTAGAGATGTCACTGAAACGCAGCCTGTTACAATACACACAGGTGAGGTTTTCAGACTTCCATTCAGTTCACAGATTATACAGACAAAATCACAAACACACATCCCTCTCTCTAAGTGATTCAGGCTCTGAACACTCTTTCTATTTGACTTTGGGCACACACATTTACGGGCTAGGGGTTCAGGCGTAAACAAGAATCTATTCATAGCTACTAGGTCAAGGGGATTCTGTTTGGATATACTCGTGGTCTGGACCAGCATACAGTATCGTTACGATCTAAAACTAGAGACGAAAACATTAGGACTTATGAAGTGTGGGCCAGCCAGTGGGCCAGGAGAAATTATTGTAGGTCACAAGAACATTCTCTAACAGAAATGTGTGATAGGTCACAAGAACATTCTCTAACAGAAATGTGAGATAGGTCACAAGAAAATGTCGTGGGTCAAAAAAAAAAGGGTGCTGTATGCCTGGTCACCATTGTCTCGTGTCAGAGTGTTGGCTGTCTGCACTGTTCTGTCTGATAACTCTTGAACCCCCATAGGATAGCTAAAAATAAGATCAGCTGCAATGTGCTGTCCTAACTTTCAAAAATGTTACCAAGGTGACATCATCCTCAAAAGAGTCAGAGTTAATCTTACCAAAAACAATAAACCTGTAGCTAATATTGACGTTTTTTTTATTCAGTTCTACATCTTGCTAAGGTGTTTTGTGGTTCTAGAATAACTATTTATGAAATTGAAAATGTGCATGAATTATTAGACATTTTTAGGGGTCTGAAATGTGAAATCAATCCATATGAAATGAAAGGCAGGGAAGCTAACATCACTTGTTCAAACATTCACCGCTGAGTACTCCCTCTTGCTAGCTAGTTAGTGTGATGAAGTTCTTTCTAATGTACAAATGCGTTTTCATGATATCTGTTCTGCTGTGATTAGTGCGACTAGTTCTACAGCACATCTGACTGCTCTCTGTGATGTCTTCACGGTGGCCAAAGTAACGTGGCACCATGACAGCTGGCAAATTCAAGTTACATGCTGATTTCTGAGAACAGTACTAGAACTTCACCAACAAGCTGGCAATCTAGCTTTCCTATGGCAATTCAAATAAGCTTGCATTAAGCAGCTAACTGGAGCATGGTTTGCTGTTGTACTTGCCAGCTCACCTTGCTACACTTATGTAGTTCCTTGTGGGTTGAACCTTTTTTAAGATATACCCGTCATGCTCAACCCAGGACAGGTCAGCTGACATCATTACACCCAGCAGTCGGAAGGACTCCACAAGCCTGGTCAGCAGCCCTTCTGAAGCTGATGACCGTATCCTTGGTTTTCTTTTCATTCACATGCAGGTTGTTGGTTTTTCACACTCAGCCACTGCATTGAAGGCTGCTTGTGTTTGGCAAGGTAGCTTGCCTGGGGACAACTCTGTGAGTGTGAGGTCACAACTTTGGGGAATGTATGATTGTGTCCCATGAAAGATAAAGCGATTTATCAGGCCTGATCAATGACTCCTTCCTGTAAATCAGTGAAGCAGTTGAAGGTTAATGCCCTGGCCAAGGAGATATTGAGTAGATAAGGCTTATTTTTCTGCATAACTTCCTTGAGAATATTGTCTGCATGTGTAATCATAAAATTGTGAATTCAGAAATGATAAGATAGTCTGACAATGCCATCTATTTTTCTCTGGCTTACTTAAATACACCTTTGGACTGCAGTGGACAAAGTGCAGTCTTTATTCACAAGCTACAGAAATACAATCTTTATTCACAAGATAGAGACAGTCTCACACTAAAAACAAAGGGGTGGGTGGGGCAGGTGCTTAAAAGCTAATGTGTTAAAATGTATTGGTATATACAGTACAGTACCAGTCAAAAGTTTGGACACACCTTATATATATATATATATATATATATATATATATATATATATATATATTTACGAGGGTACTTATATGAGGGCAAAATACCCTAGACATTATCTGTGCTCATGGCAGGTATGACCTAATATTTAACTATGGGTTGTGTACAGTATATACAGTGGTCATGCTCTGCAAGTCAACACAGAATGAACTTTCAAGTATCTAGGCCTGCTCTTAAAGTTTACCCGTCTAGAATGGGGGGACTGACGCTGATCCTGCTGCTGCTGTGTCTGTCTGGGACTCTGGAAACCAATGACTTTGTTGCTATCCTCACAAGTTTGCTGAGCACCAACCTTTGTTTGTCTACAGAGACACCAGGTGGCCTTCTCAGCTGCACTGTGAATTAATGGCGGACATATAGTGCCATATAACCCTGGCACCACTTTAGAAAGATATATTCATCAATGTTGAAAATGCCTACAACTCAAACACAGGTAGCCATGGTCAAGCCATCTAATGCAACGCTTGTCATTTTAACAAATTGACAATTGACAAAAACTTTAATTGATTAATTTGTTTTTCAGGCATCTTTTTGACGCCTGGGAGAGGAGTCTATGTCTTCGGATTCTCTGCTTTCAATCATGCCAGTGCACACACCACTGCTGTGAGTTTATGTCATAACGGGCAAACAATAGTCTCTATCCATGACCAGAAGTCACGGACCACAGGTGACACTTCATTCAACAGTGCCTCCATTCTGAGGGAAGAGGGAGACCAGGTCTACATGCGTCTGTGGGCAAACATGAGGGTCTTTGATGACCACCTCATTTACAATACCTTCAGTGGTCACCTCCTTTATCTTATGTAAAAACCAATGTACTTAAAGATAATAGTAATATTCAACATGTAACACTACATCTTATTGTCAGAATTATATGTACACGGGTATAATTTTTATTTACTGTAATTGATTTAGAATTGATCAATAGTCTTAACAATGTATTAGCTTTAATTCCATAAAAATAGTATGAATAAATGCAACATGTAAACTAAACTGTATAACCAACCAAATAAAAAGATAATTTCTAACAACTCTCAGGCCACGTGAGTCAAGCTTCCCTTGTGTACACAAATGCAATTATTGTTTTGTTTATACCTCTCCCCATCAATGTCTTTGGATAATATTTAACCCAGACATGCTTATAAACAAGAGGTAGGCTACACGCAGACACATCACAGAGGAAAAAGCTTGAGAAATCAACACAGACCTGCAGGTCATATAGTCGTAGATATATCTACTACTGAAGTACACGTTTAAGTACTGATCTGTAGAATGGGGGGACTGACTCTGACCCTGCTGCTGCTGTGTCTGTCTGGGACTCTCAGTGAAGATGCTGGAGAAGACAACCTCAATGACATCATGGTACAGATTCAGTCTGAACAGGGACAGGACATAGAGAATGAATACAAGGCTCATAACCAACACTCTGAACAGGAACAGGACATAGAGAATGAATACAAGGCTCATAACCAACACTCTGAACAGGAACAGGACATAGAGAATGAATACAAGGCTCATAACCAACACTCTGAACAGGGACAGGATATAGAGAATTAATACAAAACTCACAACCAACACTCTGAACAGGGACAGGACATGGAGAATGAATACAAGACTCACAACCAACACTCTGAACAGGGACAGGACATGGAGAATGAATACAAGGCTCATAACCAACACTCTGAACAGGGACAGGACATGGAGAATGAATACAAGGCTCATAACCAACAGGTAGAGACTGCAGCCACTACAACAACCCAATCAGGATGTGAGCCTACCATCCACACTGTGATGAGAGAACTGGGGGCAATAGAGGAGCGACTGGGAGCAACAGTTAGGTCATTGGAAGGCATGAGAAACAGGCTGGAAGCCAGTGAGAGCCAAGTTAGGTTGTTAAACGCCACAGTGAATGAACTGAAGAGATTCAATGAAGGTAAAGAGTATGATGTATGGTTCACTGAGAGACATTAGTGCATAGTCATTGAGTAACTTAATAAAAGTATTCCAATTGTTCATTGTTTTAGCGTGTTATAAGTGTACTTAAAACCTCTTTGCGCACCGATCCCTTTAGTGGGATCATTTTCGTCAACATCCGCTGAATTGCAGAGCGCCAAATTCAAATTAAATTACTAAAAATATTTAATTTTCATGAAATCACAAGTGCAATTTACCAAAACACAGTTTAGCTTGTTGTTAAACTTCTTACGGAAGTGGTTCCTGCACAGGAACACATCAGCGGAAATTTCAGAGCGCCACCTATAGTACTATAGTATAGTACTCGATAAATCTCAAACTTTCATTAAAACACACCCGCAAGATACTCAATTAAAGCTACACTCGTTGTGAATCTAGCCAACATGTCAGATTTGTAAAATGCTTTTCGGCGAAAGCATGAGAAGCTATTATCTGATAGCATGCACCCCCCAAAATACCTGAACGAGACCTAAACAAAAGATTTTGCGGTAGCCGGCGCTACACAAAACGCAGAAATAAAATATAAAACATTAATTACCTTTGACGAGCTTCTTTGTTGGCACTCCTATATGTCCCATAAACATCACAATTGGGTCTTTTTCCCGATTAAATCCATCAAAGTATGCCAAAAATGTCCATTTATGAAGGCCGTCTGATCCAAGGAAAATGCACCTTTACACGACGCAACGTCACTTTTAAAAATTAACAAAGTTACCTATAAACTTTTACAAATCACTTCAAACTACTTTTGTAAACCAACTTTAGTTATTAATAAACGTTAATAATCGATAAAATTGATCACGGGGCGATCTGTATTCGATAGCAGCAAGTCTTGAAATCATCCATTTTTTTCACTTTCATAATTTCCTGGGTGCACCCCAAGACAGGAAGTGCCTATACGTCATCCCACCAAGGATAAACGTGCAAAGAAATGCCAGTATTGGCGACATCGTGTGGACGCTGTAGGCGTTCTATCGCCTTAGACAATTCAAAGACTGTCGGATGATTTTCTTTTGTGTGTTTTCCCTGGGATTTTTACTCCTGAACACGTTCTGTTATAGCCATAGGCATGATTTAACCAGTTTTAGAAACTTCAGAGTGTTTTCTATACACGCATACTTATTGTATGCATATACTATATTCCTGGCATGAGTAGCAGGACGTAGAAATGTTGCGCGATTTGTAAAAAAAAGCTGCGAAAATTCGCAGCATCCTTAACAGGTCCACCTGGCGTGTCAGATTTCAAAAAAGCTTTACAGCGAAAGCAAACCAAGTGTTTATGTTAGGACAGCTCTCTTTTGATCCACTTTTTGTTATGCTGTTGTGCCAATCAAGTTGTGTTAACGTAAACTGAACAGTAATTATTGTCAATTATCAAAACGTAACAGTAAAACTAATGTTGTCATGTCATGTTAAATCCTAGACAGGCCCCAGGTGGCATTCTCAGCTACTTTAGGAATTTCTGGAACCATTGGACCTGTCAGCAATGAAATCACTCTGGTCTTCCAGCGTGTTCTATCAAACATTGGAAATGCCTACAATCCAACCACAGGTATTTCCCTCAATGTCAAAAAATGGGATTCACATTTTTACACACAATGCTCATGCTTACGTTAGTTAGTATGCTGTGTGTAGCTATTACTTTACGTTACATGTTCTTACTTCGTATCCACTAAATTAACAATAATGCTGAATAATTTATATTTTTCCTCTGATTGGAGGCATCTTTACAGCACCAGTGAGAGGACTCTACCATTTCACCTTCACAGCTTTTGACTGGGGATGGACTACAATGACAGGGGCAAGCTTACGTCGTAATGGACAGCTAATGGTCTCTGTGTATGATGAGAAAGAAGGGGGTTCCTCTGAGTCGTCATCCAATAGCGCTACCTTCCTGCTACAAGTGGGAGAGCAGGTGTATGTTGCTCTCTGGAGACATGGACATCGGATATCTGACAATGAAAATCACTACTCCTCATTTAACGGTTTCCTGCTCTTTCCCATATGATGTAAAGATGATGAAATATGTTCAATATGTTTTTCTGATCAATCACATACATCTTAAAAATTTGACATAGAATATAGTAAGTGTGTGCTTTTAGAAATGCAAGAGGGACATCCTGTATTTTTTCTCATTAGATGTAATAATTTAGATTTTTTATAAAAAATAATGCATTTTATTGAAACAAATAGTCAGGATTTCTGTACAAGTAACTGCGTGTCACGAACCGGCTCAAAGCCCTTAACAAAAGGGAGACAACGTGGAGATAAGGAGTAACAAAACATATATTTATTAAATAAAGTAAAGTACAATATACAATGGTGTGTGTAATCAGTAATCAGTAGTGTAAGTGAGTGTTTTGCATGCATGAATGTGATAATGCAGGGTGTTGAAAGGTGCCAAAGCAAACAAGCAAAAACCACCAAGATACACAACAAAATCTATAAAGGTGTCTGCATGGAGAGAGACTCCCCTATGAATGGGGAAGTGGTGTATTTATCCTGGGACACACCGGGCCCAGGTGTTTCCCATGTAGCTGACGACCCTCCCAACTCCGCCCACCGGCATCCTAATAAGGAAACAAGAACAAATAGAGAATACGGCAGACACAGGGTCGTCACATCCCCCCCATAAAACCGGGGACCAACAAGGACCCCGGAACATACCGGCCCCTGCGTCCCCAAATTGCCTTTTATTGAGATGACTCATGTACTGAAGGCAGCTCTGCAGAGTGGTCACTAGCTAGCTCAGCCAAAAAGTTATAAAATCAAATTTAAACCTTATCCTAATCTTAATCCTAACCTTAACCACACTGCTAAACCTAATGCTTAACCCTAACCTTCAAATGTTGACTTTGCAGCTGAACCATCTAGCGAAACCGCTCACTGTCGCCCAGTTCTGCCTCCAGGGAAAGACTCATGACAATAAACGTCAATGTGCTAACTCCACAAAAACACAATAATATATTCTCATTCACAGTACAGCTATCTGACGTATAGTATAGTGCCAAATCAAAAAGACACAAATAAATCTCACTTAAATATCATCAAACATTTTTTTACCACTTTAGTGATTAACCTCTGCAGATTGTGTACTACTTTAGGTCCTGCAGCAGAACGCATGCAATGTGACAATCATTATGATACATAGATATAGTGATGAGAATGATTATGACAGCTGATTATAATGATAGAAGTGAGAATCATACTCAAAAACAATAAAGGTATTTAAATGCCTTCATGCATGTAAAACAAAACTGCGTATAAATGATTGCGAATGCTTTCTAATTCATTATGTAGGCCCACTATCATATGAAGGTGATGAGGTACTCTGGGTACGCTTGGTCGTCGTGGAAGATGACAAACATGCTGGGTGTCTGCAGGTTGTCCACTAGACTGTCATAGCAGTCAGCGGAATCTGTGGGGGAGCGACAAGGGGTGAACTTCATGGAGGGGTCACCCCGGGTATAGCGCCCGGTCAGGACACGTGCAACGTACATACGCCTGTGCCCAGAACCATCAGGAGGGCTATATCTGGGATGGGCTGAATAGCTGGCGTTCACAGCAAAATACACACCCACTCCATATGCTGTAACTAAAAGAAGAAGACAAGTGGAGGAAATGGATGAAGCAGAGAGAATTAATAAAAATGAAAGTACGTAAAAGTAAAAGACGGCATTGTAATAGCATGTAATAGCATTGTAATAGCATTGTAATAGCATTGTAATAGCTTGTAATAGCTTGTAATAGCTTGTAATAGCTTGTAATAGCATTGTAATAGCATTGTAATAGCATTGTAATAGCATTGTAATAGCATTGTAATAGCTTGTAATAGCTTGTAATAGCTTGTAATAGCTTGTAATAGCTTGTAATAGCTTGTAATAGCATTGTAATAGCATGTAATAGCATTGTTCTAGCATTGTAATAGCATGTAATAGCATGTAATAGCCCTTACTATTAGCATAGCTCCTGTCGAATCCATTACTTTCAATGGCGTCACAGGTTTTTGCTGCCGTCCCGTGGTAGAGTTTCCGTACCCCTACCGCCGCTGCTCCGTTCTTGGCCCGGATGCGCTGCTCACACAATGCGTACGCCTGCCACAGAAATACATTCTGCACACGCTCGATCTGAAAAAGAGACAACGTTCAAGAACCAACCAACACCTTTAAACACAACTACAGTATTGGTATTTACACTGAACAAAAATATAAAACAACAATTTCAAAGATTAAAGTTCATATGACAAAATCAGTCAATTGAAATAAATTCATTTGGCCCTAATCTATGGATTTCACATGACTGGGAATACAGATAGGCATCTGTTGGACACAGATACCTTAAAACAAAAAAAAAGTAGGGGCGTGGATCAGAAAACCAGTTTCTGGGATCTTTTATTTCAGCTCATGAACCATGGGACCAACACTTTACATGTTGCATTCATGTTTTTGTATTGGTATTTCCATTTTCTATACTACCAGATACAGTATAATCATGATAAGCAGCTGGTTGTGTGTCAGGTTGTTGGTCTGTTACTTTGTGGATGGCGACTTGTGTTGCCGTGGTGCTTTGGAATGCCTGTGCCACCGCCTGGTACTCTGACGAGGTAGGCAAGAGCAGCACTCTCTTCTGCGTTTCACCAGCGGCCATATCATCCCAGTGCGATGGCAATTCTAAAAACACAGGACTGTAAGTGGAGTTTACGGCATGAACAGGACTATCAGAGGATGTTTAAAATGTTAAACGTGTTTTAAAGATAACAGTGAAATCAATAGTGGCTATGGGTCATCTGATGACATAATGGATTGAAGGGTTAGTGTTAACTACAAATCAACGTCTGACTGTAAAGTCGCTCTGGATAAAAGCATCCGCTATCTGACCAAAATATAACATATAATAAAACTATGTCAGAAATTCTAAAACTGAAAATAAAACAATTCAATCTGTACTTTCACTCTCCTCTCGCTTCATCTTATAGGTGCAACCCGTTTCCCAGTCAGTGGCCCTGTTGTTCTTCAGGTTCACCCTGACTTTGCTCCCATCTGGGACATCCAGCTCTGCTGAGACATCTCCTCTTAGGTGTGCCTGCTCCAGATGGTAGTTGTCATGCATCCCCAGCTCCTCCCAAACGTCACCATGCCTGCACATAGACCACTGGACACTGAGGGCCATTAGTACCTCATTTCTCTCTTGCAGCTCCCTACGGAGGGCGCCACTGAGCGCACTGTCCAGCACCTCGCGCACGCTCAGAACGTCCTCCTTCAGGCCTCGGAGAACATAAAACCCCTCTCCAGTCGCAGCTCCAACATCCACCCCTCCTGCCCTCTGAACTCTACCCAGCTCCAGGCTCACTCCCAGGACCTTGGCATTCTTCTGCACGGCCTGCAGCTCCACCTCTCCCAGCATGCACAGGTCCTCTCCCGTCACATCTCTCTGAGTCAGCTGGTTCTGCAAGATGGCCTCCAGCTCCCGCCTGGCCCCCCTGATGGCGTCCGCCCCGCGCCCCACCACGCTCAGCACCACCGGGGGCGGTCTCCAGGGGGTGATGGTGAGGCCTGGAAGGGTATGAGGAGGGGGAAGGGAGCCATGCGAGGGGGAGGAAAAGCTGATCCTCAGTTTCTTCTTCAGTATCTGTTGGGCTCTCTCTGAGGAGACAAAGAGAGGAGAGTTAAGACAGAGTGAAAAGTCACATTTTATAACTAGGATCCAACGTTTTCCCTGTCATCAAAGCATCACCAGGTAAAACTCTGGGCCCAAGTTATATCTACATACCCAAGAATAAGGATAATTTGTACATACACAAGTATACACACAAACACACATACCTTTCAGTGTTGGGATTGGAGCGATAGCTCCCAGTCGGCTCTCCAGCTCTGACCTACAAACAAACAAAAACATAAATAAAATGTCCTGTCCAAAGCTTAACATCCAGACATCACAACTAAAACTCGGAAAATAACTAAACTCATTCTAGAAGTGAAGCAAACTACAAACAAACTTACCATACCATTTAAACCAGGGTTGCCCAACCCTGTTCCTGGAGAGCTACCTCTAAGTTTTTCACTCCAACCCCAGTTGTAACTAACCTGATTCAGCTTATCAACCAGCTAATTATTAGAATCAGGTGTGCTACATAAGGGTTCCACTCTAAACCTACAGCATGGTAGGGCTTGCAGTCCAAACGCCAAGTAGAGAGCCCTCGGACCTAAACCCTCAGCCCTTGAATGACGTTTTACATCATCACATCCGAGTGTACCTTCAATGTCCTTTGCCCAAGCGAGGGAGAGCGATGATCGGAGGCGCGACGTCCTTGGTAGAAATCTTGAAGTTCAGCTTAAAAATGACCAACCTAAAGCTATTAATGTACCTAGCAAGCTAACGTAGCTAGCTAGCAGTTTTATCAGGTAGCTAGCTACAGTTACCCATAGCTGGCTAGCTAGTTTAATAGTTTGGTAATTTATTTCAATAAATGACCCAAAATATGTTTATGAAGCTAGTTTTATATGCTCCTCACTACGAGACTCAGCAAATTTGATCGTAATTCCCATTTGCCAACGCTAAAATCAATGTAATCTATGAATTATCTTTGCAAGATAGCATCATCATTTTGTCTCACATACCGAAAATGCAGCCGCGTTGCTAAATTGGACACATTGCAACCACTGAAGTTTGACACTTGACTACATTTTGAATTGAATTGTGGGTCATATCAACCAGACAAGTGATCCAGGTTCTTCACTCGGTCCCTCCAGCTAAATCGAGGGCTGTTTGTCAACTGGACCTTCACTTAAGATGACAATCAAACTGCATCCGGTTTTGATGAGGGGAAGTGGCTATCGCGAGGGCTAATGGGGGTCAAATGAACGTGTTTGAACTGTAGCCAAGCATTTCAGGAACAGGGTTGGGAAGCCCCTGATTCAAACCAAGACACATCAGAGACCCCACCATTTCTGACAATTAAAATGGAGACTGACCTGAATGCCTGGAAGACGGGTCTCTGCAGCATGACAATGCGGATGACAGAGAGGATGTTGGGGGACAAATCCCTCACACTTGACGCCATGCCATCCAACATGGCCTTACACACAGAGCCAGAGTCTGCTCGAGCAGCTCCTGGACAAAAAAATATGTTTGTTTTTTATGTCTAGAATATCATCTAACCAGTATATTACAGAATATAGATGCTGCTGTCCCTAATGAACTTGTTCATCAGTATTTGTTTTGACATTAACTAAATTGTGTCCTACGAAATGTAAGACTAACAACTGCGCACAATAAAAATATTGAACACAAATTGGTATGGCAGAGGGTTGATACAAGAGCAAATTAAGGGAGTCGGTATTGCATTTCACACAAAATAAGACATACTGTACATACCAGTGTTGACTGCAGGGAAGGCTGCAGAGCGGTAGCCCTTTCTCTCACACTGTTTCAGTATCTTCCCACAGACCTTGCTGATCCTCTGTGTGTCGCGTTTAAAGCTGACGTGAACGATCTCCTTGCAGCCCAGTGCACCGGGCCCTGTGGTGCACATCAAGTCTCCTGGCACACCCACTGATGGAGAGAAAAAGAAAGATATGGAGGCTTCTGAGGGGAGGACAGCTCATAATAATGGCTGGAATGGAGTCAATGGAATGGTATCAACCACATGGAAACCACGTCTTTGACATTTATTTTTTATTTATTCAACTAGGCAAGTCAGTTAAGAACAAATTCTTATTTTCAACAGTGGGTTAACTCCTCCCACCTGCCTCCATTAATAAGTGAAGAATAAGCTAGTAAAGCGATCTGTGAAGTAATTATTCAATGTCTCTATATCTTAGTGGAAAAAGATTTTCCTTCGTCAAATGATTACTTTCTGACTTGTGTGAACGGATTGCTCTGAGAGTTTGTGATTGTGTTAATAGGATTGTGTATGGAAACACTGTAAACCCAACCTTGTGCTAACGCTGCTTGGACTGTGGAACCTGCAGCAGTCAGAATAGCTTTGGAGACACCTAGAGGAAGATAATGGGACATGAGGGGACACAGAGAACAGAACAAACAAACACACACACATACACACAGTGATGACTAATCAAAAGCACATTGGAGGACAATGATAACTAGTGCTACCTGAATGGTTGGCTGAGAAGTCTGTGGTGTTGACGATGACATCAGTGATCTCACGGATGATGTCGCCAAAGACCAGTTGTAGCTTGACACTGCCCAGCGTGGCAGAGACCTCGTCCTGAGTGGTTGAGATGTGGCGATAGAAGGAGGCTAAGCGAGAGAGAGAGAGAGATTGACAAACAATTGACAAAAAAACAAACCAAAACAAAGGCAGAGAGAGAGAGAGAGACAAAGAGACAGAGAGACAGAGAAATTAACAAATAGTTGACAAACAAACAAACCTTAACCTACAACAGCACCTAGATCTTCTGCACAGATTCCGTCAGACTTGGGCCCTGACAGACCTGGGCCCTGACAGTAAATCTCAGTAAGACAAAAATAATGGTGTTCCAAAAAAGGCCAGGACCACAAATACAAATTCCATCTAGACACCATTGCAATAGAACACACAAAAAATGATACATATCTTGGCCTAAACATCAGCGCCACAGGTAACCTCCACAAAGCTGTGAACGATCTGAGAGACAAGGCAAGAAGGGCCTTCTATGCCATCAAAAGGAACATAAAAGCCGACATACCAATTAGGATCTGGCTAAAAATACTTACTTATCAGTTATAGAACCCATTGCCCTTTATGGTTGTGAGGTCTGGGGCCCGCTCACCAACCAATCATTCACAAAATGAGACAAATACTAAATTGAGACTCTGCATGCAGAATTCTGCACAAATATCCTCCATGTACAGTGGTTCCTCCTTTAAAAGTTGTGTAATACTGCGGCACACCCTGCGTGCTGCTGCAGCATTCGGTGGCACGTCATTTAATTCTCAGCCATTTCTTCTGTTACTGCAGGTTATTGCTAGTTTTACCACCAGTGGGCATCTTTGAGAAGCATTTGATAGTATTCCGTATTGGCATTACCGGAGAATTTAAAACCTTATTTGTAATAACATAGTATATGGGATTGATTTGAAGAAATTTGGCTTAATTAATTTGATGAATATTATGGTGTTTAAATTCCGAGAAAAATTGTCGGTTTGTAAATTCAGACCGTTTCGCTCTCGGAGGGCACACTGGACGTTCGGACCGAGGAGTAGGGTTGATTTGAGCATTCTGGCCTTACAACAACAGTCAAGCACCCAAGCTAACGTTGGCTAGCTACTTCCAGACACAAATGAGACCACTGACCATTTTACTCACCCTAGCAGAGCTGGTAAGGCAGTTTTCGTGTTAACCAGAGTGTTGGTGACTGTGAATGTGTTGCTGGAAACAATTTAATTGCGCCTTTTTTGCCGAAGACGGTATCTCAGGTAAGCAGCACTGGGCTGTATTTACGTATCCTAAAAATGACACCTGCTGCTTTAGATATCTCAGTTATTGATCTATAAAAAATAAGCTGTTTTCTTTACATTCAGAGAGCGAGCTGATCAAGGGGTTGTAGATGTTGCCAGATGTTCACTGTCTGAGGAACAGGCCGTGGGAAGGTTTATTGCTGGCAAAAATGTCCATAACCAGAGGTAATTAAACTGTTCTGTGTTTTTTTTCTCCATCTCTGCCTGTCTTGTTGTACATGGAACCTGTCTCACATGCATTCATTTAAAAACCCTTAAGATGTCAGCTGCTAATTTTCAGATTTACACCACATAAACACAGCCATTTTCACTGGACTATCTGTTGCTGCCAAGTCATGATTTCCCTGGGGTTTAGAATTACAATAACCAAGTGGTGAGACACAGCCCTCTATATTTAAATGTTTCAGGTACACTCCGATAGGTGTCTGCATCACATACAGTATCTTCTATTGTTTGTCCTCATGGGTCTGTTTTTCAGCATAAAGTACTCTGCAGCCACTTAGTGTGGACACAAGGTGAGACCACACACACAAAATAATAGTATCTCTCCTTCACTTCATCCATCTCCCCCTTCTCTCTAAATCCTCTACGGTTATATAAGCTGGTTTGGTGAACCCCTCCCCATTCTGAACTGGCTGACACAGAGGGCACAGCATGATCATAGGTGAGATTTCACTTGGTCGGGTCAGTGCTACAGGATGCAAATTT